>NW_018164854.1:500294-508056 GCF_001263595.1 Phalaenopsis equestris
CAGACAGACTTGGGGCTACAGTTGGCGTTGTCTTCAAATTTTGGGCAGGACCGGACGATCTTGGCGCCATGGTCCATCGGTATTTTGTTTACACTCAGTCGGACAATATTGACACCACAGTTGGATGTCTTCAAATTTCGGGCAAGACCCAACTAACATGGCGTTTATGCTTAGCCACGGGGGGTATTTTAGCTTATACATAAATTTGGCCCGAGGGGCACACGGACGTCTGGTCTGAAGCCGCCGATTGCTCATAAGGGACTTTCATCCCCCTTTTAGGCCGAGTGGCTATTAAGGTGGGTGGTCTTTAGGCCTTGCTGCCCTTAGGCTGTGCGACCACTTGCTGAGAATTGATACCAGTTGCCTTTGGATTGGTCGGTTTGTTTCATGTACTCGGTCTGTCCAGGATGGATGGCACTGGATTTGTATGTGTGAATTGGTTCAAATAAACTCTTTAGTAGATGATCTACTATTATCTGTTTGGAAAATACCACCCTCCTGATATCATTCAGTTTTTTACCAATATATTGGCAAAAAAGCTGATTCGGGAATATTGAAATCATTCAGTTTTTTACCAATATATTGGTTAATTTTTCCTTTTTTGACTTACTAAAGCATTTCTTTGACCAAAATCCACAGATTGTTAGGCCTTTGCCAGATTCGTCTTCCAAACAAGGTGATGCCATACCACATGGAACTATTGTCCGTTTGCAACATATGAGGACTCAGAAGTGGCTGCACAGCCACTTGCATGCATCCCCTATTTCTGGAAATTTGGAGGTTAGATTTCTAGAAATTTCAGTCAGTAAACATTTCCTTTAATTTTTTGAGAATTTATGAGTTGCTTCTATTTTTTCTCATTCAAAAAAAAAAAAAAAAACACGCATGCGCGCGCACGGGTGTAAACAATGTTTTATCTTCTTAATTAATATGAATAATTCTTGCTCCCCTGAATACACAGTAATTTATGTATAGATTTACGTTTTCTATGTTTTCCAATGAAGCTTCAACTGAATTATCTTCCTCATAAAGTTATATCAAGAAATATCACTCATAAATTGCCACGAGGAAATGCAAGTTTTTAACGTGTGAAGGCATATCTGTAAATACAAAATTCAATACGAAAGTTCAAAGCCTCTCCTTTTTTCAGCATTCAAATCTAGCTTTTTGGTTGCTTTCTCTTTGAAACATGTAACAGTTCAGACCTGATTATTTTTGGCAAAGCTACATATGTAGCACACAATTCTTATGTCTTTACATATGTCACATCTAAACTTTGATATTTACATACATAATATTTTGGCGCTTTAGACCATGCATTAAAAGGTGTATTTCACTCTTAAAAAGTGGCACTAGTGCAATTTTTGATGTGATATTAAAGATTTGAGTGCTATGCATGTAAATATGAAAGTTTAGGTGCGACACATGTAAATACATAAGAATCTTGTGGTATGTATGTAAATGCCCCCTTTTTTAAAATTTTTTTTGCTTCTTATATTGCCTTATAATTTGTCTTCTTATTTGTTTTAAGTTGTAACCCTGAATGTAGAATCTCATGTGAGTTACCCAATGTGGATCAAGCAGCTTAACCAAATGTGTGGGTTAACCCAAAGTAGCTTAACCCAATGAATTGGTTAATGCATTGTAAGTATCGTTGTCTTGGTTGATAGGCCCAATGCTTGGATAGCCTTCTTGTTCACCAAAAATCACATAGGTACCAAAAAGCTATATTAATTCATCAATGTTAGTTCCAAATGACAAAGAATTATGCATCATTTTAAACTGGATCAGAATTATAGAAAAGATTAGTGTGCTTTATATTGTTCCTATAACCTGCTTGCTGAATTTTCTTCTCAAAGTTTTCATTAGAAGTTTAAATTCTAGCTACTCATAACCCCACACCAACTAATTCCAAATTCTATACTAATCTATTTATATACTCTGAAGTAAATAAAAATTTACACTTTTTTCCCCTTCCAAGTTCCTGTTTTGAGTTTTTAGGCTGATCCAAGCTTTATATGTTCTCATGGAAAAATAAAAAAATATTGTAGGTAAGCTGTTTTGGAGGTGATGGTCAATCAGATACTGGAGATTACTGGCGGTGGGTATCATTTATATTCAGGAAGATTTACATAAATGCCACTTAATTCTTATGTATATACATATCTAGCACCTAAACTTCACTTTTGTACATATATATATATATATATATATATATATATATATATACATGCAACCCTCTTTACATATATGCCACCTTACCTATGCATAAAAGGTGTATTTCATTTTTTAAAAGTTAAAATATTTATTTTTTAAAATGTGATATGAAATGTTTGCGTGGTTTGAATGTAAAAAAAAGTAAAGTGAAGGTGTATATGTAAATACATAGGAATTGAGTGGTATGTATGTAAATGCCCCTTATTATTATTTTCTCCTCATCCATGCTGAGTTCTGAATCCAAGTGACTTATTTTCTGTCATGGAATTGAACTCCAGGATTGAGATTGAAGGGAATGGGAAGACATGGAGACAAGACCAAAGAATAAGACTTAAACATGTTGATACTGGGGGCTATTTACACAGCCATGACAAGAAGTATACCAGAATTGCTGGAGGGCAGCAAGAGGTAAATAATTCATTCCAATTTTTTCCCGTGTTTTAGTCTTCTATATTTTTCTATATATGTATTTGGTTCCGAGAGATTTACATGCATATCTTATAATTCTTATATATTTATTTATCTTCTATAACTTCCTATTTTTTAAGGGTCAATTACATAAAGACTACCTGAAACTTGCTATTTACAAATCAACAACTTACTTTCATCCATTTTTCAAATTCTCACTCGAATATCAAAATTCATGTTAAAACTTCAACGCATATTTTTCATTTTTATCAAATTCTCAATAATTTGATCATGGCATGCGTAAAAACATAGGTTCACTAGCTCAAAAAAAATCACTTGGGTGGTTGATTTGTAAATATCAATGTTTCGGATGGTTTGTATGTATCCCATTTTTTAAATAACGTAAAAAAATGTCACTAAAACTAACTTAGAATGGATTAAATTTTTTTTTAGAGAAGTATCAAAATAATCTCCAAACTCTTTGCAGGGGATCATTTAAGTTGCAAAATCTGTATAAAATGTCTAATATAGGCTGAAATAGTCTCCACAGAGGACTATTTCAGCCCCAATTTTAAAGAGTTGGGGATTATTTTGACATTTTCATAAACTCATATATTTTGACCCGATGTAAACATACATATAATATGTTAGATATGCAAATATATAAGAAATTTGAGTGCAAATCCACCCTTTTGATTTATAATCTCTAAGCAATATTCTGTTTCTCTTCAAGGTTTGCGGCATCAGAGAAAAGAAACCGGACAACGTTTGGTTGGCGGCAGAAGGCGTCTACCTTCCAGTTTCTGCAAAATAACAGCGTATATTTTCAAAGCTCTGAGCTTATTTACATAGTTGAGTTGTAGAATATGTTCTGCTATACTATTGTTTTCTGCTGCAATTCCAAATTCTGCAATATTTTTTTGTTGGGGAGCAGATTTAACTATTCATGCAACCGAACAGCTGTTCTATCAATTTAGTGAACTTTTCCTTCAGGTGATGTTAGGGGCCTATACAAAAATCAAGAGATAACTCTGTTCAGTTAGCATAATTTTATAGCAATTAGTTTCAAATGTGTGGGACTATAATATATATTACACTCATCTTAAAATATTTTTGATGCTACAAAGTTTAGCACATACATAGCACCCGAAACATTGTTATTTACAAATCTAGCACCCTTTTTCATCCATTTTTCAAATTGTCACTCAAATATCAAAATTCATGATGAAACTCGACCCATTTTTTTTTGTTTTTATCAAGGCATACATATGATAAAAAATATGCTAAATTTTGTAAATTGCAATATTCCAGGTGCTATGTATGTAATTAACCCGAATGTTTATTCTATTCAAATTTGGCTATATAACATATGAGTTCTCTTGAAACCATTGAATGCCGAATGTTGCAACTTGTTTTGATTCGCTGCAGTGTTAGTGATGAGACTTCGTAGGAAAAAAAAAAAAAAACATAATATTTTGAAAATAGAAGTTGCGTTTGAAGTTTAGTTTAATTTGGGATATTTTGAGGATTTTTTGTTGCATGAATAAATTGCATGATTGAAGCCTAGCAAATAGGGTAATCAAGAGGCTGGTTTGACCCATGAACCATATACTATTATTTCTAAAGTTGAAATAGCATTATTTTAAGCTCTTTTTTTGTTTAAAGACTAAAAATGTATTGTAGATTTTTTTTTTTAAATTTTTAGCCTGATTTTTACATTCATATCACTTCAAATATTACTTTTAATAAAGCTAGCACTAATGATAATTTTTTGAACTATCAATGCATGATGGAAGGTATGGGTTGAGATTTTATCTTGATTTTTGATGTTTGAGGAAGAATTTGAAAAATTGATGGAAAGGTGATATATTTATAATTAGTAATGCTTCAAGTGATATATATGTTGTATCCCCTTTGATTTTTTCTCAATGGGCTGCACGTGCCCTATGAATGGAAAAATTATTCCATACAGACACCGTATGCAGAAATATATGCAGTGTCCGATCTCCATCGTTGATCAATATTTTTTTAAAAAAAATAGTTAAAATGAGGCCTATCGAAATACATTTTTGCTGTGATCAGTGGTGAAACTCAAACACCAATTGCATTTCTACATGCGGTGTCCGTATGAAATAATTTTTCCTATGAATAATGTTTTGTTGGAAGCGCAATTCTAATGGATTGTATCAAACTATATATAGTTAGAGACTGGTGACCATTAGGTGGCCTCAAAGACAACAAATTTTAAAAATTAAAGTGGCTCAAGGAGATACTTTGAAATAGCATATAAATGCCCCATAAAACATATAGGCATTGGATGGTACTCATGTAAATGTACCATTTTAAATACATATATAAATAGTAATAATGTACTTTAGTATTTAGAAATGCCCCAACCAATCTGTGATAAAACTAGAATTTAAGGAGAATGAAATAAAAAATTAGGGAATGACAAATATGTCAAGTCTTAAAACACTTTTCTCTTATTTTTTTTTAAAATTATTATAAATTTTACTATTCAATTACGAATATAGTTAAATTTATTATTATGTATTTAATCTAAGATTTTTTTTTTAAATATATTATATGATACTAAAAAATTATTAAAAATTTAGGATTGGGAGATAACCGATGGTCCCACCATTGACTCAGAGCTTATCTACTTATACATCTAACATGTAAAATTTACATTTTACATTCATATCCCTTTCCTGCGTTTGTAAAGGGCATTCATTTAAATTTTGAAGTATAGGCATTCAACACGTACTTATAAAGTCATACATGCAAATCTTCCCATATTTATATACCTAATACTTAAATTTAACTATTATAATTTAACATTTTATATTTATATCACTGCAGTCTTCCATCAAATAAAAAATAAGACCAAATATGACCGTTTTAACTTTTAAAGAGCGAGTTTATTTTCATGCATGGATAATATTGCTTGTATATAATAAAACATAAGATTATAGTATCCTATTATTTACCTTTAATAACTGAATAATAGGTCCTGCATGTCAATTTATTTCATGGAAAACATAAGATAAAAAAGAAAAATAATCATACATATCACATAATTTTAATATCTTTAAAATTAAAATAATAATATCTTTAATATGATACAGAAGATTTGAGTGTTATAAATATAAATAAATAAAATTTAATAGTTAATATGTAAATACGTAAGAGTTGGGTGGTATTTATGCAAACACCCATATAATATTTTACTTGAGAACCTTCTAGACCTCAAAATACTGAGAAAATATTACATCAGAAGTTCTGATACAAAAATGCATCAGGACTTCAATCACTGCCTGTCACATGTACAGTCTGACCCATCTTAGTGTATTAAATTATCGTACACGTGACAGACAGTGATTTGAGTCTTGATGCATTTGATTTGATGTAATATTTTTTCCAAATACTCCTTCAAAATTTCGTAAAATGATATAATAAAGGTCATTCACAAGTGCAATAAGTACTCTGAAAAATAAGAAAAAGAAGCAGGTAAAATTGTTACAACAATAAAACGCATCTAATTTTGATAAGGAAATGAGTATTTACTTTTTAAAGATCATCATTTTTGATATTGCTGGTGATACCCAAAATATTTGCAAGCTTACCACTTTCATATGCTTCAACTGTGTCTGCCATAATTCCAAACAACAGCATTAGATTTGCTTTGAGATGTGTGCAATACATTAAAAATCAAATAAAATTTATATTAAAAAAAAATAATGATTTATAGTAATAAAATCTTAATCAGAATAATATGAGAAGGGGGCTGATTTTACCATCGGAGCCACCCAAATGCTTTCCATTAATGAAGACTTGAGGGACAGTTCGTCTTCCAACAATTGTAGACAATGCATCTTGGATTTCCCCACCATCATCTATCATAAATGTTAAATGATATAAATTAATAAAGTAATAATAATAAAAATATAGTTTCATCACACATTTCAACCATATTTTCAGCTAGAAATAAATAGGGAAACTTATATGCGCAGCACTAAATTCTTATGTATTTCTATATCCATCATTTTCATGTGCAGTAGTCTAAACAAATTAGTAAAATCTAGGGGGCTAGCTTAAAAAAAATCTGCATGGATCGTACATTTTATTTATGGGAAATTTACATACATACGACACAATTCCTTTTGTATTTACATATTTAAAACCTGAATTTTGTTTTTTACATTCATACCACCCAACTCTTTCATAAAACATCAAAAAATACTATCCATCATTTTGTTTTACACATTTATACCACCCATCATTTTCATTCATGGTTAAGGTCATTCATAGTAAAGGTGGTATGTGTGTAGAAATTGCAGTTTAGGTGTTACATACGTAAATACATAGGAATTGAGTGGCATGTCTGTAAATCTTCCTTTGTTTAATTAATACCATAGAAGAAGATCTGACAGTAACATGAAAGAAAGTGTTATAGTAACACATTCAACTTAAATTTCCTGAGAGAAAGCATGTAATAATTTTGAAACCAGTGAAAAAATGTGTATATCTAGAGAAAAAAATCTTCAATATTAACATCAGACTAATATCTTTATGCAACAAAAAAATAAAGATAATAAAATATCTCTCTCTCAGCAATAGGCTCATTCCTAATCTCATATAAATAATCTTGTACGCATCCATAAGGTCAGGCTTAATTAAAGATGAATGATTAACAACATCACAGGCTCATTTATAGAACATGGATCATTATAATAATAATCATACAGCTGCTTAAACTTCTGGAACACACGAGCCGACGAATCTTCAAAGTTCAAGAAAATTGAGTAAAAAAATAAGATCTCTACAAATGATGTTCATATTCAACAAAATATACTTGATTATCAAAAGTAACAATGGTTATAATGATAACGATCAAACTGATACGCTCCAGACTCAAAATCAACAAGCAACAATAGGGAAACCACGATATATAGATGAAAACAAATCAAATAATCACCAACCCTAAAAATAAAGAGAAAATTAATTTGGAGTAATTATAAATGTAAATGACATAAATACTATTTCACAATGTAATTTAATGTTATAGAAGCTTCCCATAAAAATTTCAAATCAATTAGAGTTAATTTGATCACTAAAATGAATTTTTAAGATAAAA
>NW_018164854.1:508166-530626 GCF_001263595.1 Phalaenopsis equestris
CAAAAAAAAAAAAAAAAACGCGCATGCGCGCGCACGGGTGTAAACAATGTTTTATCTTCTTAATTAATATGAATAATTCTTGCTCCCCTGAATACACAGTAATTTATGTATAGATTTACGTTTTCTATGTTTTCCAATGAAGCTTCAACTGAATTATCTTCCTCATAAAGTTATATCAAGAAATATCACTCATAAATTGCCACGAGGAAATGCAAGTTTTTAACGTGTGAAGGCATATCTGTAAATACAAAATTCAATACGAAAGTTCAAAGCCTCTCCTTTTTTCAGCATTCAAATCTAGTTTTTTGGTTGCTTTCTCTTTGAAACATGTAACAGTTCAGACCTGATTATTTTTGGCAAAGCTACATATGTAGCACACAATTCTTATGTCTTTACATATGTCACATCTAAACTTTGATATTTACATACATAATATTTTGGCGCTTTAGACCATGCATTAAAAGGTGTATTTCACTCTTAAAAAGTGGCACTAGTGCAATTTTTGATTTGATATTAAAGATTTGAGTGCTATGCATGTAAATATGAAAGTTTAGGTGCGACACATGTAAATACATAAGAATCTTGTGGTATGTATGTAAATGCCCCCTTTTTTAAAATTTTTTTTGCTTCTTATATTGCCTTATAATTTGTCTTCTTATTTGTTTTAAGTTGTAACCCTGAATGTAGAATCTCATGTGAGTTACCCAATGTGGATCAAGCAGCTTAACCAAATGTGTGGGTTAACCCAAAGTAGCTTAACCCAATGAATTGGTTAATGCATTGTAAGTATCCTTGTCTTGGTTGATAGGCCCAATGCTTGGATAGCCTTCTTGTTCACCAAAAATCACATAGGTACCAAAAAGCTATATTAATTCATCAATGTTAGTTCCAAATGACAAAGAATTATGCATCATTTTAAACTGGATCAGAATTATAGAAAAGATTAGTGTGCTTTATATTGTTCCTATAACCTGCTTGCTGAATTTTCTTCTCAAAGTTTTCATTAGAAGTTTAAATTCTAGCTACTCATAACCCCACACCAACTAATTCCAAATTCTATACTAATCTATTTATATACTCTGAAGTAAATAAAAATTTACACTTTTTTCCCCTTCCAAGTTCCTGTTTTGAGTTTTTAGGCTGATCCAAGCTTTATATGTTCTCATGGAAAAATAAAAAAATATTGTAGGTAAGCTGTTTTGGAGGTGATGGTCAATCAGATACTGGAGATTACTGGCGGTGGGTATCATTTATATTCAGGAAGATTTACATAAATGCCACTTAATTCTTATGTATATACATATCTAGCACCTAAACTTCACTTTTGTACATATATATATATATATATATATATATATATATATATACATCTTGGAGTCATAAACCTATGCATAAAAGGTGTATTTCATTTTTTAAAAGTTAAAATATTTATTTTTTAAAATGTGATATGAAATGTTTGCGTGGTTTGAATGTAAAAAAAAGTAAAGTGAAGGTGTATATGTAAATACATAGGAATTGAGTGGTATGTATGTAAATGCCCCTTATTATTATTTTCTCCTCATCCATGCTGAGTTCTGAATCCAAGTGACTTATTTTCTGTCATGGAATTGAACTCCAGGATTGAGATTGAAGGGAATGGGAAGACATGGAGACAAGACCAAAGAATAAGACTTAAACATGTTGATACTGGGGGCTATTTACACAGCCATGACAAGAAGTATACCAGAATTGCTGGAGGGCAGCAAGAGGTAAATAATTCATTCCAATTTTTTCCCGTGTTTTAGTCTTCTATATTTTTCTATATATGTATTTGGTTCCGAGAGATTTACATGCATATCTTATAATTCTTATATATTTATTTATCTTCTATAACTTCCTATGTTTTAAGGGTCAATTACATAAAGACTACCTGAAACTTGCTATTTACAAATCAACAACTTACTTTCATCCATTTTTCAAATTCTCACTCGAATATCAAAATTCATGTTAAAACTTCAACGCATATTTTTCATTTTTATCAAATTCTCAATAATTTGATCATGGCATGCGTAAAAACATAGGTTCACTAGCTCAAAAAAAATCACTTGGGTGGTTGATTTGTAAATATCAATGTTTCGGATGGTTTGTATGTATCCCATTTTTTAAATAACGTAAAAAAATGTCACTAAAACTAACTTAGAATGGATTAAATTTTTTTTTAGAGAAGTATCAAAATAATCTCCAAACTCTTTGCAGGGGATCATTTAAGTTGCAAAATCTGTATAAAATGTCTAATATAGGCTGAAATAGTCTCCACAGAGGACTATTTCAGCCTCAATTTTAAAGAGTTGGGGATTATTTTGACATTTTCATAAACTCATATATTTTGACCCGATGTAAACATACATATAATATGTTAGATATGCAAATATATAAGAAATTTGAGTGCAAATCCACCCTTTTGATTTATAATCTCTAAGCAATATTCTGTTTCTCTTCAAGGTTTGCGGCATCAGAGAAAAGAAACCGGACAACGTTTGGTTGGCGGCAGAAGGCGTCTACCTTCCAGTTTCTGCAAAATAACAGCGTATATTTTCAAAGCTCTGAGCTTATTTACATAGTTAGAGTTGTAGAATATGTTCTGCTATACTATTGTTTTCTGCTGCAATTCCAAATTCTGCAATATTTTTTTGTTGGGGAGCAGATTTAACTATTCATGCAACCGAACAGCTGTTCTATCAATTTAGTGAACTTTTCCTTCAGGTGATGTTAGGGGCCTATACAAAAATCAAGAGATAACTCTGTTCAGTTAGCATAATTTTATAGCAATTAGTTTCAAATGTGTGGGACTACGATATATATTACACTCATCTTAAAATATTTTTAATGACTACAAAGTTAAGCTGTTTGCATACATAGCACCCGAAACATTGTTATTTACAAATCTAGCACCCTTTTTCATCCATTTTTCAAATTGTCACTCAAATATCAAAATTCATGATGAAACTCGACCCATTTTTTTTTGTTTTTATCAAGGAGACCCTTTTTTTTTTGTTTTTATCAAGGCATACAGGTTTGGTGATTAAAAAATATGCTAAATTTTGTAAATTGCAATATTCCAGGTGCTATGTATGTAATTAACCCGAATGTTTATTCTATTCAAATTTGGCTATATAACATATGAGTTCTCTTGAAACCATTGAATGCCGAATGTTGCAACTTGTTTTGATTCGCTGCAGTGTTAGTGATGAGACTTGAATGAGGATGTTTAAATTGAATTTATTTCAGGATTTGAACTGCAAAATATTCCGTAGGGGAAAAAAAAAACATTATATTTTGAAAATAGAAGTTGCGTTTGAAGTTTAGTTTAATTTGGGATATTTTGAGGATTTTTTGTTGCATGAATAAATTGCATGATTGAAGCCTAGCAAATAGGGTAATCAAGAGGCTGGTTTGACCCATGAACCATATACTATTATTTCTAAAGTTGAAATAGCATTATTTTAAGCTCTTTTTTCTGTTTAAAGGCTAAGAATGTATTGTAGATTTTTTTTATTAATTTTTAGCCTGATTTTTACATTCATATCACTTCAAATATTACTTTTAATAAAGCTAGCACTAATGATAATTTTTTGAACTATCAATTCATGATGGAAAGTATGGGTTGAGTTTTTATCTTGATTTTTGATGTTTGAGGAAGAATTTCAAAAATTGATGGAAAGGTGATATATTTATAAATAGTGATGCTTCAAGTGCTATATATGCAGTAGCCCCTTTGATTTTTTCTCAATGGACGGCACATGTCCTACGAATGGAAAAATTATTTCGTACGGACACTACATGCAGAAATGTATGCGTTGTCTGATCTCCACCGTTGATTACAGTTTTAAAAAATAAAATAAAAATGGGCCTATTAAAATACATTTTCGTTGTGATCAATGGTGAATAGCGGACATCACATATATTTCTGCATGCGGTGTCCGTATGAAATAATTTTTTCTATGAATAATGTTCTGTTGGAAGTGCAATGCAAAAAAAAAACACAAGGTTCTAATGGATTGCATCAAACTATATATAGTTAGAGACTGGGGACCATTAGGTGGCCTCAAAGACAATAAATTTAAAAAATTAAAGTGGCTTAAGGAGATACTTTGAAATAGTATATAAATGCCCCATAAAACATAGGCATTGGATAGTACTCATGTAAATGCACCATTTAAAATACATATATAAATAGTAATAATGTACTTTAGTATTTTGAAATGCCCCAACCAGTGTGATAAAACTAGAATTTAAGGAGATTCAAGTCTTAAAACATTAGGGAATGACAAATATTTCAAGTCTTAAAACACTTTTCTCGTATTTTTTTAAAATTATTATAAATATTACCATTCAATTACGAATATAGTTAATATTAATTTATTATTATGTATTTAATCTAAGAATTTTTTTTTAAATATATTATATGATACTAAAAAAATTACTAAAAATTTAGGATTGGAAAATAACCGATGGTCCCACCATTGAGTCAGAGCTTATCTATTTATATATCTAACATGCAAAATTTACATTCATATCACCCAAAATTTTCATATCACATAATAAAATAAAAAGTGAAGCACACCCTTTCCTGCGTTTGTAAAAGGCATTCATTTAAATTTTGAAGTATGGGCATTCAACATGTACATATAAAGTCATATATGCAAATCTTCCCATATTTATATACCTAATACTTAAATTTAATTATTATAATTTAACATTTTATATTTATATCACTGCAGTCTTCCATCAAATAAAAAATAAGACCAAATACGACCGTTTTAACTTTTAAAGAGCGAGATGATATTGCTTGTATATAATAACACATAAGATTATAGTATCCTATTATTTACCTTTAATAGCTGAATAATAGGTCCTGCATGTCAATTTATTTCATGGAAAACATAAGATAAAAAAGAAAAATAATCATACATATCACATAATTTTAATATCTTTAAAATTAAAATAATAATATCTTTAATATGATACAGAAGATTTGAGTGTTATAAATATAAATAAATAAAATTTAATAGTTAATATGTAAATACATAAGAGTTGGGTGGTATTTATGCAAACACCCATATAATATTTTACTTGAGAACCTTCTAGACCTCAAAATACTGAGAAAATATTACATCAGAAGTTCTGATACAAAAATGCATCAGGACTTCAATCACTGCCTGTCACATGTACAGTCTGACCTATCTTAGTGTATTAAATTATCGTACACGTGACAGACAGTGATTTGAGTCTTGATGCATTTGATTTGATGTAATATTTTTTCCAAATACTCCTTTATCTAAGCTCATTATGAGGATGCATTGGGTTTTATTGTAGGTTAAGTCATTATGAGGATTTCACTGTTGATTTAATTAAGGAAGCACGGGTCACGTCTCGGTGCATCCTGGTGTCTAGTGTCTTGATCAGTTTGTGAATTAAAGATCATCATTTTTGATATTGCTGGTGATACCCAAAATCTTTGCAAGCTTACCACTATCATATGCTTCAACTGTGTCTGCCATAATTCCAAACAACAGCATTAGATTTGCTTTGAGATGTGTGCAATACATTAAAAATCAAATAAAATTTATATTAAAAAAAAATAATGATTTATAGTAATAAAATCTTAATCAGAATAATATGAGAAGGGGGCTGATTTTACCATCGGAGCCACCCAAATGCTTTCCATTAATGAAGACTTGAGGGACAGTTCGTCTTCCAACAATTGTAGACAATGCATCTTGGATTTCCCCACCATCATCTATCATAAATGTTAAATGATATAAATTAATAAAGTAATAATAATAAAAATATAGTTTCATCACACATTTCAACCATATTTTCAGCTAGAAATAAATAGGGAAACTTATATGCGCAGCACTAAATTCTTATGTATTTCTATATCCATCATTTTCATGTGCAGTAGTCTAAACAAATTAGTAAAATCTAGGGGGCTAGCTTAAAAAAAATCTGCATGGATCGTACATTTTATTTATGGGAAATTTACATACATACGACACAATTCCTTTTGTATTTACATATTTAAAACCTGAATTTTGTTTTTTACATTCATACCACCCAACTCTTTCATAAAACATCAAAAAATACTATCCATCATTTTGTTTTACACATTTATACCACCCATCATTTTCATTCATGGTTAAGGTCATTCATAGTAAAGGTGGTATGTGTGTAGAAATTGCAGTTTAGGTGTTACATACGTAAATACATAGGAATTGAGTGGCATGTCTGTAAATCTTCCTTTGTTTAATTAATACCATAGAAGAAGATCTGACAGTAACATGAAAGAAAGTGTTATAGTAACACATTCAACTTAAATTTCCTGAGAGAAAGCATGTAATAATTTTGAAACCAGTGAAAAAATGTGTATATCTAGAGAAAAAAATCTTCAACATTAACATCAGACTAATATATTTATGCAACAAAAAAATAGAGATAATAAAATATCTCTCTCTCAGCAATAGGCTCATTCCTAATCTCATATAAATAATCTTGTATGCATCCATAAGGTCAGGCTTAATTAAAGATGAATGATTAACAACATCCCAGGCTCATTTATAGAACATGGATCATTATAATAATAATCATACAGCTGCTTAAACTTCTGGAACACACGAGCCGACGAATCTTCAAAGTTCAAGAAAATTGAGTAAAAAAATAAGATCTCTACAAATGATGTTCATATTCAACAAAATATACTTGATTATCAAAAGTAACAATGGTTATAATGATAACGATCAAACTGATACGCTCCAGACTCAAAATCAACAAGCAACAATAGGGAAACCACGATATATAGATGAAAACAAATCAAATAATCACCAACCCTAAAAATAAAGAGAAAATTAATTTGGAGTAATTATAAATGTAAATGACATAAATACTATTTCACAATGTAATTTAATGTTATAGAAGCTTCCCATAAAAATTTCAAATCAATTAGAGTTAATTTGATCACTAAAATGAATTTTTAAGATAAAAGGTTCACCTCCTTTATACAATTCTCCCACAACATTTAAAAACTTTCCTTTCTCACTTTCCCTCCAAACCTCCTTTAATTTCTCCTCCTTAAGTATGTAATTAATCATCTCGTGGACCCACCTGCTCCCTGCCCTTTTTTGCCACAATAGAGCACCACCCCGCTTCTTCTCTCTCACAAAATCGACCCGCCAGCTGTTGTGGCGAGCCGGCGCTTTGGCTTTCGACCGGTCCAGGAACGTGCGTAACACTACTCCCCTCCTAAAACAATACATTGTCCTCAAGGTGGAAGGATGAAAATTGCTTGTTAATTACCTTGTAAGGCTCCATGTTGCTTCATAATCTGGCAGTCCTTTTCACTTAACCAATACCTCATTTACTTCCACTACTTCTTGGCGCACTGCTTCTACCTCTAGCAGCTCCAGAAGCACTTCCAAGTCCACCGTCAATGTTGGCAGTAGTGTAGACAAGGGTGTATGATCTCCAATCGCACGTCGTAGCTATGATAGATGGAAGACCGGGTGTAGTGAGGACGAATGTGGTAACTTTAAACGGTGGATCACTGCCCCAATGCGTGTCATCACCTCATAATCCCAAAAGTATCGTGGTGACAGTTTTTCGCTTCTCCTCCTAGCCAATGTTTTCTGTCGACAGGACCTCAGTTTCAAGTAGACCATGTCACCTGGTTCAAATTGCACCTTTCAAGTAGCCATTGAGTTTTGTTAGTGTCCTGCCCCCTCCTCCAAGTACTGATTGACGTTGGATACCGGTGTGACACTATGCCCATAATATATCAAGTGAGGTGAATCCCGTTCATACAATATCTTGAAAGAGGTTGTCTCTGTTGTGGTATGGTACGAAGTCTTATAACAATATTCAGTCCATGCAATCCCACTTAGCCCATAGCTTCGGTGTATCAAATACAAAACAATGCATGTACGTCTCCACACTCCTTTTGACCACCTCCGTCTGCCTGTCAGTTTGGGAATGATATGCAGTGCTCCAGAGGTGGCTAAGGAACACCTTGTACCTATTCGATACCAATCGACTCAAACATCCCGTAAAAACAGACCACTTCCTGAATAAACACAGCTGCAACTGAGATCGTCGTGTAGGAATATCGTAAGGGAATGAAAGCATACTTAGGTGATTCATGACCATCATGATCACCGTGAACTCTGCTGACCGTGACAACCCCTCAATAAAATCCATCGTCACTTCTTCCCAAACCTTCCTCGGTAATGCTAATGGTTGTAGTAACCCTTCTGATGTCGTGGTCAAGTATGTGTCGCTGGCTCAAAATCCCATTTTGCTAACATGTCCTCCAAGTTTTCTGCGCATTTCCTATCCAATAAAGCTCTGTCGCCAGACGACTGTAGGTCTTCTGCATCTCTGAGAGTCCCCCGATCGCTCTGCTATTGAACTCTTGTAATAATCTAGGAATATACTCTGATTACGTGGGTAGCATGAATTTGCCTCCAGTAAAACTGTCCTCTTAATGCATATCCTGAATGATTGTTCGGGTCCTGTAGTAACTCGACTCTCATTTTTCTCAACTCCTCATTTCTTTCGCTCACCTGTCTCAAGGCTTCCCAATCTATAACTAAAGATACCGATAGAGGCGTCAATTGGGGTTCCTCCACCTACTTGTGTTGCTTTCGCTGTAAGAACCTGACCGAAGTAGGCAATCGACCGCTGATCCTGCATGATCACCGCTCCCAATCTGTATCTAGACGTATCAGTCTCCAACACGAATGTTTTACTGAAATCTGAAAGTGCTAATACCTTCATATCTTTAAATGCCTGTGTGGCTGCTTACCCACATTTTAAATTGTATTTCTTCAACTACTCTGTTAGTGATCATGATATCGTGTCATATCCTCTCACAAACTTCTCATAGTATCCGATGAGACCCACGAATCCTCTCAACTCCTTCAAACTCCTTGGTAAGGGCCAATCAACCACAACCTCAATATTGGATTGATCCTTTACTACCCTCATTCTGGTCACCACATGCCTTCCGTACTCCAACTACAACTATGCAAAGAATATTTCTTCAAGTTAACATACAATTGATGCTCCCTCAACGTCTCTAGGACTATACTCCACCCCACATGCTCTCTCTGCACAATTATAGATCAAAATGCCATCAAAGAAAGTCAGGACAAATTTTCGGAGGTTAGGTTGAAATTTCATAAGAGACTGAAATGTCGTCGGGCGTTAGTGAAACCAAACAACATCACTAAGAACTCATAAAGCCCTTCATGTGCCTTGAACACTGTCTTGTGCACATCCGTCAGATTCATCATGATCTAGTGGTATCCTGACTTAAGATCAATTTTTAAGAAAATGACTGCTTTATAAAGCTCATCTAGTAACTCATCAATCACTGGAATAGAAAACTTGTTCAACACCATTTCCTTGCTCAAAACCCGGTAGTCCACATAGAATCTCCAACTAACATCTTTTTTCTTCACCAAAAGGACATGATTAGAAAAATGACTCACACTAGGCTTGATAATCCCAACCTTGAGCATCTCTCAAATCAACTTCTCTATCTCATCATTTTGAACCTGGGGATACTCGTATGGTTCAACGCTGATGGAGGAAGCATCCTCTTTCAAGGTAATAGTGTGTTCATGCTCCCTCGGGGGAGGTAACTCTCTTGGCTGTTGGAAGACATCTGTAAACTGCTGTAGAAATTGTTGGACCCCTTCACGAAACTCTGACAACTCTGAATCTCGAATCTCCCAATGCTCTGCAACTCCACCAAGTAGCCCAATCTTGCTTCCCTTATCGACTTGAACATAGCTTTGAGCAACACCATAGTTTTGCATAAACTAGCATTTCCTCTCAGCATCACCTTCCTATTCTCCAGTTGGAACTCCATCATCAGGGACTTCCAATTCACCATCTCCCTCAGCGTTCACACCCACTTCATAACTTCATCCCTAAAATCACATGTGTAGTCCAAATCTAAAGAAAGGAAATCCTAAACCATATGACTTTTTGAACTACAATATTAATAAATATGTGCAATAAAAATGGGTTAAAGTCAAAATAATAATTTGATCCCTAACTACATATTATAGTTGCACTAGGCAGACAATAATCATCGCATTCATCATACGACAGTTATCCTAATATTGTAAAATATGACGAGGCTATATTGACAAGGAACATATTTTGCCTTTAAATCCATACCCTATTCATCATAATGTTGCAACCAAAGATCCTTATCAGATGAAACAAGTTAATAAGTTCACAATATCAATTCAAACGTGAGTTTGAATAATTTTACAATCCCGCAAGCAATTCTATGTTTGTAACGTACGTCCCAAGCATAGTTTATGCATCTTACACAAGTCAATTTTCTTTGCTTTAAAGATGTATTGGTAATAAGAAAGATGGTTTTTATAAATCATGATTTAATAACTAAAAGATGGCACGAGTATAATAACGATAATTATAAAAATTGTTAGAGAAAAATGGATAATACAGATGCCACAATAAAGTTATCCAGAAATCCAAAGATGAAAGATCATTCAGAGTAAAAACACAACAAAAACACTAATTTGAGAAGCACTGCTTCAAGGCAGCAGAACATGGGGCAATGACGATTTTTATTCTTATTCTTGTCCCATTTAACAAATAAGATTTGAAACCTCCTATTTATCAGTGCGCCAATACTCTGAATGCTCCAAATGATCCCATATGAATCATGAAGCTATTTACAATTATGATAATCTATAAATTCACAAATCTTAGCGAGATGAGGCCTATCAAGAGTAAGAGGATCAATATCATTGTTGTTGCATGCAGTTGATGTAGTGACCAATTTCATGGATTAGCAGGGACAGGCAAAATAGGATCCAAGTCCCAAGGAAAGTGTGGTATCGGTTTTGAAATTCTGAGTGCAAACATGGTCTAACATTGGAGCAACAGCCGTGCTGATGGAGGAAAGGATTATAAAATTTAACTGCACCTCATGTGCCTGATGCATAGTTTCATCAAATCCGTATGAGCCTTGAAATATCAAAGTAATTGCGCCTAAAGATTTTGCAGAAAAAGCAATATGCAGAGATGCATTCAAATTTTATTTTCTGCCAATACCACAATATGACGAACCAATTCATACATTCCTTTCAAACAAAAACACATCATTTTCATCCGAAACCTTAGCCATAAAAGGTCTAAAAAGGTGAACAATAACAACGTTCACTTCTAATAATTTATAAGTGGAATAGTCTAATAATGTAAGTAAAGCCGAGAAAATGCAATCCAAACAGACTATGGTTCCTGGAAGATTAAAAATGGAGAGAGCCTTTAAGCATTCGAATTAAAAAGTCATTATTATAGCATGATTGATGGGAAAAAAGTCCGGTGTAGTTTGATTTTAAAGAAAACCTTATTATAAAGAGATGAGGGTCAATAAACTCAATAGACTACTCACACATCAATAAACTCAATAAGTTGGAATAATCCATAGAGAATGTACCAAAAATTAAAAAAAAAAAGGGAGGATAAACAAGTTCATGGATCCCATTTTTAGATGAAATGAATGCATGTTTGCCTTAAAATATAAATGGCTCTGTATATGAGGTCGACCTAAATCTTGTTGAAAAGATAAAGGGAAGTGTCTAGATGAAAAGACATAATCTAGAACAATGCACCCACCAACCACTTTTGCAAAGTATCGAATGGAGTGAATAGAGTGAATAGAGTGAATAGACTGAGCGACAAGGGGTGCATTATCCGTTTGCTACATTAGCCATCAAAATGAGTGACAATGACTTATTGAATTAGAAATTCAATTGAAGCGTTCAGTGCAACTATAGAGGTAGAAAAAGGAGAATGAGATGGGATTGAAGAGAGAGAGAATTGACAAGTGTAGCCAAATAGAGACATGGATAACATATTTTGAACAAGGAAATGTGAGAGTCAAAGAAAAGTGGAAAAAAGTGGTTTAACAGAGCTGCAACCTAGACAATGAGTCAACATACATTAACAGTGTGAGAGCAATGGAGCCCAAGAAGTGAGGATATGCCTCACCCACGAAAACAAGTCGACACAGACAAGAGCATTTCCTGAGCGCGTGGAAGACAGGATCACAAAAAAGAGCAAAATGAAGGGTCGCGAATGTTAAAAAATGCAAGAGGCACATGTGCATTTCGTGCATAAGCACAGAGCAAGACAGGATTGCCCACGAGCTCGTAGAAGACAAGGTTGATGAGGAAAGTAGAATGGCTAAATTATGGGTTATTAATTACTGTGTTAGTTAGTTTAAGGAGTTGGTTAATACAATTAATTTACAAAATTAATTCTATTGGCCAATAAGTTTATTTCTCCTAAAGTGCATGAGCATAAGGAGTACAAGAGGCCCAAAGATGCACAATGCAATTCATGAAAATTAATAAATGACAAATTCATATGGCCTAAACTATTTTAGGGCTTGGGCGAGCATTAAAACTAGGGCCAAATAACATTAACTTTGGGAAATTGGGCTCTATTTTTAATTGATGTAGAAAATTGATTTGATGCAAATTTGATGATGAAGGGGGATCATCACCATCATCTCATCAACCTTATCTCAAATATTTGGTGTTGCCTTTCTGATTTACCATTTTCCATTAGCGTTGGAAGATTATAAAACAGAAATGAGTGGGCCTAAGATTACATGGATATAAATTATTTAAAATGATTTGCAAAGAATAAGTTGAACATCTTAGACAATAAGAATAATCTAGATCTTATTCGATGATGAGTTCTTGATGCAGATCTACTTGATTTTCTTCTTCCCCGTTCTTTGAATTTGTTCAGTTTCTGTCTTTTGATGTGAGGGAATGGAAGATAAAAAATTAGAAAAGAGAAAAAGGGTATAGAGTTTCTCTCCTGATTTGTGAATTCCCATGAGGATTGGATAAAAAATTACTATGAGAGAGCATATGAATAATATGTTAAGAGATATGTATGTGTGTATGTATGTACGTACGTATGCATGTGATGTGAGTGTGTGTGTGTGTGTGTTCCTATAAGAGAGACTTAACAAAATTTTTGGGATTTTCAAAATGCTCAAAAGAGAGAGGGCTTAGAGAAAAAAAGAGTCAACAATTGGGAGAAAGAAAAATTCATGTGAAACAGGGTAGCAACTAAAGTTGTAATTGAGCCAAGCTGAGCTGAGCAGGCCAGGGATTGGACTTAGCTTGGTTAAACTATTAAGTTTTCAATAATTAAGCTTAGAATATACTTGACTTGCCTTAATTAATAGAAAGAGTACAAAAACAAAAAATATATTCATTGAAATAGAGAATTAGGAAGGAAATACATCAAATTAATTTACTGATTCACTGATAATGAGTTTCAACTTCTCAGGCAGACCTGCCAATTTCAACGCACACTACTCCTAGCCTGATATCAAAATCAGAAAAAGTTGTGCACAGATGTACTAGGACACATTGAGGATTCTGGTCTTATAATTTCTAATTTAGAAGGCTCTCCTGTCTAGATATTATAATATGGAAATAAGAAAGCCATGAAAAAAGTGAGCTTAATGTTTGCTTATTTCCACAACTATGCAATTCAACAATCAAGCTAAATGATTTCCTAATTACCATGGCTACCAACATTAATGAGTCCCACTTGTAATCCTCAAGGATTTTTTCATAACCAAAATAATGGTGAGTGTAAGATGTCAAACATTTTGTATAATCATCAATTAATTTCACAATTTCAAATATCTCAGGGAAAAAAAAGCAGGACAAGAAACACACCTCTTTGATCAAGCTCCACGACATATGGCGCCTTTTTCAATTCACTGAAAACAGACTTTGCCCGCCGACAATACCTAATATTATCAAAAACCATATAAGAGTGAAATGATATTAAATTGTGAAGTGCTCATTTAAATGTGTAAATAAGATTCTCTAATAATTGTAAAAAATTAATAAATTGATTGTTGCGGATTAGCCAGCTATAGCCCACATCAGAATCAGTGGAGAATATCAATCAATTATTGCTAAAGATACAAAGCTAATACAATTGGACCGTTCATTTCATTAGTTAAAGTAACAATATCCTTCAATTGGAAGTGGATGATTCTATGGATGAAATAACAAGTTCTGCCTAAAATAATTCCTTGGACGTAATTCGCCCATTGAGCTGCTTACATCCTATGCATCTATTTGCATAGTTACAATTCTAACTTCCGGAGCAATGAATCCTAAAACTCATTGAGGAATTTTTCCCAGCCGCCATGTTTTCTTCATTCTTTCTCTTCTTCCAACTCTTCTTTTATGTTATGAGAATATGAAGTTTTCTGGTTCTAATCCTGTCAAGATTTACCAAATCCAGATCTACATGATTCACTAAATCCAAGTTAAGCAAAACAAACAGCCCTTAACATTCATCAATTTACCATTACGCTATCCGATGCCCGAATTTCAATTGCAGGCATTCCCTCTCAACCTCAAAATCGAAAGATCGCGAACGATAGGTTAGATATTACCCCAAATCACCACTAGCAATAACTCGAATACATCATGGCACAATAAAATCCAAAACCAAATTAAAACAATAATAATAATAAAATCAAGCTAAAGGAATGAGGGCGAAAGGGAATTTACGGGCAGTAGGACTTGGAGAAAATAACGATTTCATGGGCGGCGACGGTCTTCTTCACGAAAGTTTGCTTACTGACGGCTCCAGAGATTACCGGCGACGAGTAGAGCACCACGGCGGTAATGCAGACGACCGCCTTGCAGAGCCGTCGGACCACAGCCGTCGCCATACTTAACAGACCTCTTCGCCGGCGATGTGGAACTTACTAGAAGAAAATGGAAAGGGAAACCGAGATCAGCGGAGCTTTTATATAAATAACATGAATTTTATTTATATTTATATATCTGATCTGTAAAGTTGACACGTCACTCAAATTTTTAACTTTATGTGCAAAATTTCAATATTGTTTACTTTGAAAATTATTTTATTGCATAAATTGATAGGATGGAAGTGATAAAAATAAGGAATGTAAATGCATAAGAATTGTGTGGCATATATGTAAAATTTTTAATTGTAATCCCATTAGGTATTTAGTATTTGTTTATATAATAGTTATATTAAGTGTAGTATATCTGGGCTAATAATCCTAATTATACACTAATTAATTAATAAATCTAAAAATATAACATTACCAATGTGTTTATTTTTCTATGTTGTATTAATAATGAGCCTAACTATATATCAAAAGTAAACTTTTTTGCAAGCCTAAATTGTGCATCCAATGGGCCTGTAAACTTTTTGCAAGCCTAAATTGTGCATCCAATGGGCCTGATAAGCCCATATGCTCAGAAGATACAAATCATCACGGTAATAATTTGCTGAGATGATATGCTGGCCTCACTCACTGATGTGCAAGTTGTCTTGTACCAACTGTTGAGATGACCTGTCTAACTAGTCCATCGAACTAATCGGCCGAGGTCATTTGGCGAATTGATCAATTCAACTTATTTTGTCAAGTTTGTCCACCAGTGATCCTTGAAATTGACAGAACGTAAAAGTCAAGATTAACAGTAAAAATGAACATATGTCACATTCTCATTTATTGACATCCTGACATTCAAATTTTCTATCTTTTTTTTTAAGATAACATAAGCTAATTTTAAAGCTCGACGACTCATATTTTAATGATTTTCCGGGAAAACAAGTATAAAGAGAGGGGATCCAGAGAAAACCCCTTTTTTCCAAGCTTTTCTTGAAAATCACATCATAACCTTCTCTAAATTCCTTGCTCCCTCTCTCTCTCACTCTCACTCTCACTCTCACTCTCCTTGGATACTTAACATAACATAGGTTTGGAGCACACGTCTATTCTCCTTCCGCACTTTCCTTATACAGGTCTCTCTCCCTGATAAAATTATTGCGTCCGCCCACCGCACGCAGAGATGTGTGCGATGGACCAATAAAAACTTTTCATTTATCAAAAAAATGTATGTCAATGAACCCACTTTATTATTATTATTTTTTTTTTCTAAATTTCATTGGATGGCGCACGCGAGATGCATGCGCCGTCCACACGCAATAAGAGCTCCTCTCCCTGTGAACCCACAAATATTACGAGGCTTTACATCCTGAAAAGATTCAACACTAATATTATCTAACCATTTCATTTTTTTTTGTTAAGAAAATAAGCTCAAAATAGCTACTTAATATTAAAATATCATATAAATAAATATAAGATTTGCATGTTAGATATAATGACTAAATGTGTCTTTGAACAGCATAATATATGATTGATTCATTTAATTATATTCCATTTATCTCAAAAAAAAATTTACAGAATTAAAATAAAACAAATAACATACGAGTTAATATATTCCCTTAGAAAATAAAATAAAAATAAAAATAAAATCAGCGTTAAGGAACAGAGAATACTGATTAAATATTGATTTTATTTATTAGTATGTTTTAAACAAAGATTTTTCGGGCATTTACATACATACCGCCCAATTCCTATGTATTTACATATCTAACACCTAAAATTTACCTTTTTACATTTATAACACCAAAATATCTCACATTACATAAAAAAATTCACTTTTTTAACTTGAACAAAGTGGAATACAGATTTCGGACATTTAAATATATATATATATATATGTATATATATATATATATATAACTAAGAATCAAAGAAGCTATTTAGTATTACATTATTCCCCCCTAAAGCAAAATCTTGTAAATTTGTAAATTTGTTTCATCGCATTCTATAAATTCAATTTTATTATTGTGGACTAAATTATTGTCTTAAAACACACTCCTCTTCCAAATGATGAAGAATTCTGGATATACGAAGCCAAAATGATTCAGGTAGCCTATGCTTGTAATGACTCACAACTGCTGTAAGGATGTCCAGAAGAAATATGTGAAACTGAGGTTTCAATAACATTTGAATCAACAGAGCAGCCCAAAGCGAAGGTGCCAGACTCACGGCTAGCCCGAAAGATTGTAAGCCGAGCCAAATCCTCGAGATCAAATCAATTCTCTGACAATAGAAAGAAAAAATTCGGTTAAATAAGCAAATTGAATAAAAATATAATTCTAGAATAGCTCGAAAATATTTATGATGTAAAAAAGGTGTATTTTCAAGAGATTTAGAATTATTTTAGTTCCACATATCAGATTATTATTTATTCCAAAAGAATAGATTGTGCCTTCTTGGTAGTTCATTCAAGGACAGTATCTTGCAGAAGTGCCGCAATAGAGGGATTACATGACCTTTTGAGAGGAATGAGACACTCTCTTTAATGAAGAATATTTTTTATTGGTCCAGGTTGATACAAGATGTGGAGAGACATGCTACGCAGTGTAGGGTATGTCATTTGGTTAGAACCCAAGGATACCCCTTGTTAGATGTGAGCATTGGCTTTGTGGTGGGTTTGTCCCAAACACAGTGAAGTATGGACTCAGTTATGGTAGAGATAGATTGCTTCTTCAAAATGACATATTTTATCTTACCACAAGAAGATGAATACTTCACATATTGTATATTTATATTCAACAAAATAGTGCATCCTCATGGGGTATCCCGAACTATCATGATAGAAGAAAAATGCTTCACATATTGTACATTTATATTTTAAAAAAATATTACATCTTCATGGCGTACCCAAAACCATCATCTCAGACATGGCTATGAAATTTTGAGCAGTTTATGAAAAAATTTGTTGGATAAATTGGGAACAAAATTTCAGTTCAATTAAAAGAAGACAAACTCACAGATAGATGGATAGACAAAAGTGGTAATCACAAATTGAGAATTTTCCTTAGATGTTTTGTGGGAAGAGCATTAAACAATGAGATTTGATGCTTCTCAAGTCGAGTTTATCTAAAATCAATTTACTAGTCAGTTCATTGGTCACAATTCCTTAGAAATTATGTATCGACGGAACTCTTTGACATTATTGAGTTAGTGTCAATACTTTCAGCTACGAAGCTTAGTACTGATGCAGAGGTTCGAGTTAGAGAGATTCAAAACTTAGATGCGCAGGTAAAGATAGAAATTACCAAACAGAAGATTAAGAATTAAAACTAAGCTAATAAGTCAAAGAAAATTATGATATTCAAATAAGGTAAATGGTGTGAATCAGATTGAAGAATGAGAGATTTCTGTAGGGTCATTTGGAAGCTTAAGGCTAAATTGACAGTCTATCCAAGATTGTTAAGAATATCAATAACAATGCATACAATACTAATTTAATAAGAGACTAATATTTATGCTACCTTTAACATTATTGGTTTGTCTTCATACTGTGAGAATCTAGAAGCTATCAGAGAAGAAAACAAAACCCCTCTTATTCAGGGGGAGTGATGCAGAAGCATCCTCGCCTAGGGGCATTTGCCGTATGAAGAGAGCACCAGCGGGACATTTCTCACTATTAACTATTACAATTATCTGGGACCCCACTTTTCATTATTTTTAATTATAATTATATTTTTGTCTTTGTAAAAATATATTATGGGAAATGAGATAATTTTGCTCTGGTTTTGAGATAATTTTTCTCTGATTTATGTTATTTTGGTGATTCTTTCTCTGTTTTCTGCTTCTCAGGGAGTTGCGCAATTTTTCCTTAAAACTGTAAAGCTGTATCTTGAAGAGAACTACAGGTGGATTCTCCCTGTCATGCATATCTCATCGAAAGTGCCACTGATTGATGTTTCATGGCAGTCTTTCCTGTTAGACAAAAACCATAAGAACCTTTTCCCCCTATACAGACTGATTCTCAGATCTTTTCCACAGTTTCAGTCTCCAAACATTCCCAACACTTATTTTGATCTGCATACAATTTCTACGACCCTAGAACAGTGTCACATCCTCTCATTCCTTTGAATTTAGTTTAAAAGATTTACCAAGCAAGTTATTAAAACATCTCTCATAAATCTCTAACTCTTATTAAGCAGCTCATTTGGAGGTAAAGCTTAATCTTCTGCACCATCTTCAAGCTAACTCCGCTTCACTTTTTTCATCAATATATAATATACTTGAGTATATTATTCATATGCTCATTCAAAATAAGTCCTTCCTTGAATCCCTTAATAGGTAATTTTTCAAAGAACCATTCCCATCTTATCATTGTTTATATAACATCTAACCAGATCAAAACCTCTAGATCTCTCATCTTTTATCTTAGTTATTCTATATATCTCCTTTTATCATTCCTTATTACTAAGCCTATAACATAAATCATTGAAAAACTATAGTTTTTAGTTTATTCACTACACTCTGCAGACTTCTCTTGTCAAGTATTGTATGTTTCACAATATATCAATGTAAACTATTATACTGAATTTCAAGACATGTTATTCGTATTTATTTTTGTGTATATTTTCATTTTTTGTTTGCAAATAATAATTAATATTTTGCATATAATAATATAGTTAGAACACAATATCTTCACACATCTTTGCATGGCATGCAGTTTATTCAAACAATGCCATCGCTTTATAGAATCCACAATACATCTCATTCGATTCCACTATCTACAGTTTCATGTAGCAATCATGAAATTAATCATGAAAGCATTGCAAGGATCACAAAAACAAATTACTTAACCACTTAACGATTTTGATCAACAAATCATTACAAGCCTTGCTCAACATGGAATGGATCAATTAGAACACCACTAACAAATACATGATGCACATTTAATTTAGTCGAACAACTTGAAATTATAGACATCAATGTGATCAGCACTCTTTAATAATTCTACAACTACTGCTAGTTACTTCTCTAACATAAATGGCATGAATAACAACTTCAATGTATCTAGATATAGCTTCTCACCTCAATACCAAGGATTTCCCTATGCTTTCTCAAGATTAATAAATAAAATTATATAAAATATATAAAGCTCTTTGTACCGTTTCATTAATTCGAAATAAGCTCAAAAATGGAGGTATAGTACTCGTTTTCTGACAATAATGCAAATTCATGATTTGCTATTGAAATATTCTCACAACTTTTAGTCTATAGCATCCCTTCTCATAACTTCATTAAAAAAAAAAAACCATGCATTAAAGTTCTCTTATAACTCACATTATTAATATCTTATTTATTCTTAAATATAAATACCAAAATTTTGTTTTAACAAATTGCTTATCATCGTCTTAATATTCAGAATTTTCATAAAACATTTATTAAACATACTACTTGATATTTTTCACAGCTTTCCAACTCTGAATAGATTGTTTATATGGACCTAAAGCTTTACAGCTATACAGAATCTTCAATGCAGACGCACTATACTTTTTATGAATAACCTATAGCCCTCTTTGTAATTTTATTTATTTTACCCGTCAAAATTTTTCTTTTTTAAATTTCACATTTAATAAATTATCTAAATTAAAAAATTCACCTTTATTTGGTTTTCACTTTTAACCTAATTCGATTAATTTTTTCTATTTTACTTTTCATCTTAAATATTCTCTCTCTCTCTTCTCATACTTAAACGAACCTACTGATTCCATAAAGGAGCAGCACAAAAAAATATTTCATAATTTTAGCCTCACTAGGGTTACAAGTGAAATTAATGCGAAATCTTCAATGTATTGTGTGTTCAATGTAGATGTCATAACCGAAAAAGTGAACATTGACTGAACACTACATACAAAGCATATAACATCAAGCCAGAAAAGATTTGAGGATATGCGGATATGATGGTAGAATAAATCTCCAAGGTAGAATAAATCACAAAAATTTTCACCAAGAAAATCTCTTGGTAACTAGAAAAAAACAAAGGTTAATCTGTGCAAACATCAGAATTTTAATATCCTTTTCATGATGATACAGATGAGAACTGATTGCTTTTAATTAATTTAATGCTAGAAAAAAAAGGTTATATTTAAGGACAGTGATCAAGTTGTACACATGAAATACAGCCTCCATAATCTAATGTGTTTACATATCTCACAACTAAACTTTCGTATTTACACACAAAGTACTCAAATACCACATTAAAAATAACACTATTACCAACTTTAAAAAGTGAAATCAACCTTTTCATGCATTAGGTTTTAGTCACCGAAGTGCCACGTAAAAAAAATATGAAAGTTGAGCTGTGAGATAGATAAATACATAAGAATAGTGTGCCATGTATGCAAAATTTCCCTTAAATCACTTCAGAAATTTCATAAACAAATTAATAAACCAAGATGTCACAAACCTCCAGACTGGACTTTGTTGTTTCCTGAGTCACATCTTTGCATGATAAAGTTTCCTCTTGAAGAAAGGCATCCGCAACTTTAATAATGTCTCGAAGGAGAAAAACCCGGACCCTTTGACCTTTCACAGATAAAACAAAGCATAAAAGATCCTCCGTCGCAGAAACTACAGCCTTCATGTCAAAGGATTTCCATCCAGGATCAAAATTAGTTCTTGAAGCCGAGTCAGGAGATTCATTTGTTCTCTCAGAAGATAGCTCTGAAATAGCTGCAATCTGAAAAGAAATATAATGAATTTGAACATAAGGAGTAAAATAACGTAACTTAAATATTCCAAATTCACAAAAACAACACGTCAATAATCCATTTGCCATTTCCCGTTATCGAATAAGAAAAATGTAGACTAGCTTAAAGTTCGAACGATCATTTTCTAAACACTAAATCTATAAGAACTAGTCACTTGATATACATTACAAAGTTAGCAAGCACGATTTTTGTGTCCATAAAAAAATATAGTGATGCTGAACATAGGCCCTGATACTAAAGATAACCCAAAACACGACCAAATGAAGGATATATATTATTTAATTCAAAAGTTACAACGGTGACTCCTCAACTAAAACAATATAAAACATGCAAACGGTCAAATGACAACGACGACTCCTCAAAATAAGAATAAAATAGCAAAAAAAACACATAAACAACACTAGAGGGTTGCAGGTCCTGGTAGGGAAAAAAAGGAGCTGCAGTAGTACTAGAAGGTGGCTGGTTGCAGGTGATTGTGGCGCTGGAGGGAGTCGGAGTGGTGTCCGCCTGCTAGAACGTACGACAACAAGTAGTTGCGGCAAGGGGTGTAAATGATCCAAACACAAGTGAGCCCAGGCTGAGCTCGTGTATGGCTCGTTAAAAAATACCACTGTTTGTGTACGACTCGTTTATACTTTGAACAAAAAAAATGTGTTTGTGTTTGCTTGTTGGCTTAGAGAGCCGAACACAAACAGTTCGCAGACAAAAAGTCGTTTTGACAATCGTAGTCATTAAGCCGTAAGATGTTAAGGGTTAGAGCGAGATTTAAATCTTATTATTTATATTAAAACATTATTTAAATATAATTTAATATTATTTTTTTCTATTTTTTAATTAATAATTTTAGTTGATTATAATTTTTTGGAGCCTTATAGTCAATTAGGTTTTTTTAAAAATACTACTCATCAATTATATATATATAT
>NW_018164854.1:530636-544032 GCF_001263595.1 Phalaenopsis equestris
TATATATATATATATATTAGTGAGCGGGTGCTAGGAAACCACTCACAAGGCATACAAAACTCAAAAGGTAATAAAAAAGTACAAGTATAAAAATAAAAATAAAAATAAAAATAAAAACTAAACAATTTCCCCAAAAAGATAAAAAAAGTCTACAGGCTTATCGAGAGTTTAATCATGATGAGTGGGCTTTCCTCTTTTTCTAGAGAAGGAATCGAGCACCAAACTGTGATGAGGGCTTCCACCCAAAATGAACAAAGCATCCTCCTGTAAATTCCTGAGTTGCATTAGTCCTTTTTTCTTCTTCCTGGATTTGTAAACATGTCAATCATCTTCCAAGGGTTGTCCCAACGTATCACTGAGTTGATCATCAATGGGAGCAAGTTCTACCTGTTGCACGCCTTGAACTTGGCACTCCGCCAAGGTTTGAGGGCCCTCAACACCAACAATAATTGTTTTCATAGCATATGGAGCATCTTCTGGCACCAAAATGAGGTATCCACATTTTCAGCAACATGAGGGGGCTGGGATAGTGAGGGGTGCTCCTCTGGGGCAAAATCAATGGCAATATCCTCTCTAGTTGCAGTTTTCGCCATATCAGCATGTGGAATAGGTGCTTTTTGAGTAGTTAGGTGAGACACTTGAGGTTGGGGTCTCAAATTAGGATGCAAGTGTGTGTCCAAACATCTTACAATGGGTGCAATAGTATGACCTTTGTTCCATGACAATTTGTTACCAATACCCATTATGTGCAGCGCCAAGATAAATTTCATCAATATCAGGTAAAGTGATATCTCTCTCCACAAGGATCCTGGCGACAGAAGGCCTAGTGAGATTAAATGTGGGCATGTCTAATTTCATTGGTCTCTCAAGCATGACCCCAATGGAATAAAGGACCTGATGGTTGAAAAGATGCAACTTAAGCTTATGTAACTTAAACTATATTGGTACTGTAAGTGGTTCTTGGTTTGGAACAAATTCAGGAAACCATTCGATCAACTTCATAGTTGTTCCTGCAATGGTGAGGTATTTCCTGGAGAAAATCTTAACATAGTCTTTATCAGCAGTCAAATGTATCATCACATGTCTCTCATCAAAGAGACCCACCTTCCATTGTCCTACAAGTTTGAGGTCCTCAAAAACTTTGCGAATAACTTCCATTTTGAGAAACCCCAACTGAAATTTCCTAATGAGTGTAAATTTGCATTTGCCAACCAGAGTAGAGACTTCGAGACCTGAAAAAAAATAGCGGTCTTACCACCCTTCCTACAAGCCCTATGTATATATATATATATAATTGAGCCGAACACGAACTGTTCACAAACAACGAGCCATTTTGACAGCCCTAGCTGCGGCGCTGGAGGGAGAAGTGAAGGTGGCTTGCCGCGAGGAGGCTGGCAACAGGTGGCTGCAGCGTAGGAGGGAGCAGGAGGGGCGTAGGTCTGCTAGACGGTGGGGATAGAACTAGAAGGTAATAGGAGAGGAAAGGGATGGAATCGGAAGGTATTCTCTCCAACTGACGATATTTCTCTCGAATTGATTTTTCTCTTAGTTCAATACTCTCTCACAAGAAAATCAAAGAGTTGATTCTCCCGTACCATCTATGAATTCATCTACTAACGAAGTTGAATGTCATGAACTATATTAGAGCTAATTGGTCCTACTCTCAACCCCTTGTTTCAACCTATGTGCCTCATCATCCAGACCGATTTAAGGAGATATATGATACATGTTTTTATATATTTTTCTCACCTAACAACATGGAAGAAGACGTCTCTTGATATGAATATTTGTTTCTTTTATTGATCATATAGTGTATAACCCTTTATCCATGAGGGGCACCACAAGAAAACACAAGCATGTGATCTAGATTGGAACTTTGTTCTTTGTATGTTTAATTTTGATGCTAGGCTAAACAAGCAAATACTCGAAGATTGTAGTCAACAATACATTGTATAATAACTAATATGGTGAGCTATTTTGGAGGAGACATGGTATTTTATTAATCAAGGATGAACGATTAACATGCATTCACTCTATAATTGAATGGGTTTGTGCTATAGAAAATAAAAGGCTCTACCTATATTTAAAGGTGTTGATATTTTCTCTGCACAACAGAGTTTTGTTGAGGAGTGTCAACACAAATTTGTTGATGTAAGACTTTTTGTTCATTGTAAAACTCAATGAGATTTTATTACTTTATATTATTAGATTGAAACACATTGATCTTTTTATCAATTGAGAATTAAACACATGAAAAAAATCTTTGCATAGAGTTGGGAGAATCAGATTTTTGTTTAAGGAGATAGATCCATGTGAAACAGCTTTACCCTTTCTTGGCAGCTGCGAACACCTTCAATGGAGCAATCATCTCCCACACCTATTTCCTCTTTGACCGTGAGATAGCTGTCGACCTTCCTGATCATATTCTTCTACAACCAAACAAGAACAATGTTTGATTCTTCTTCCTCTCTTTCTCTATTTTCTTTTCCTCAACCTTGCCTTCCCCCTCTCCTTATTACTATTAAAGCACTCTCACTTCCTCTTTGCTCAAATAGTTGAGGGAAGATTCACTAATTTTTTTACATATAGTAGTTTAAAGATTGTTGTTATTTATTGTTAGGTTAGGTAGTATAATCCAATTAATCACAATCATTCTTCTTTGTAATGATAAAATGATTTAAATGAAATTATTAGTTAATTTATAAGGGAAGGTTTGATATTATAAGTTGTATCCCCCAATGATATTTATTGAAGTAGATTTATTTTTGGAGCAACTTATACTAAATAGGTAAAGCTAGGTTAATTAAGTTGCACCTATTTTGGTAACTAATAGATTTTTAATATTATTATGCACTAGAAAATTCATGGTGGTAAAGTGAGACTTTAATATCTTAATGTTGCACGAAAATCAAACACACAACTAAAAGAAAAGTTGAAAAAGGATGCGTCACAACTTTTATGTAGAAAATCCCAGAGGCAAAAGAGCAACACGGCCTTACCTAGCCGGGATAAGCCACTATAATTTTCAAGTTATAGAATTTTATTCTTCTTATTAATTGGAGAAGACAAGGTTACAATGCATGTCTCTCCCTTAATTGTTGCAAATAAAATAAATAAATTGTCGTGCGCTACAAAATTTACAAAGGTAGAGCGAGAGATTAATATCTTAGTATTGTACGAAAATCTAACACATAAATAACTTTATTTGAGTGCTCGCAATTAAACAAAAAGTTTGTATTGTTTAAGAAACAAAAGGTAAGGGGAATTTATTTATTAGGCAAAAAACACACAACAAACAAACCCTTCCATATTAGATATGTTATCCTTCATATTTTTAATAGATTCCTAGATATTTATAGTTTGTCAACAATTTGTTTATTTTTATTTAAATCGGCTCATAGATCTTTTTGTAATGCTCGAGAAATTTAAAATTGGCTAGCATGGTTTCATATTATTTAAAGGAGACAAGGTGGGAGACAAAATGGAGGAGATGAATCAAGTAGGGAGGAGGCAGGTTTCGTGCCTTTAAGAGGAGACAAAAAGGTGCAGCCGAATTGAGCAAGAAATAAAGAGATAATGAAGGAGAAAGCAGGCAAAAAGGGAGATTCAAGCCATTTTTGAGCTGAAGCGACACGAAAGGGCAAAAGTGAAACCACGAATAGGAGCAGAGCGATCACACACATAGGGTCCTTGTATTAATTGGGAGAAGGTGGTGACGTAGGCTTGAGCAGGCAATGACACACATAGCAGTGACACAAACATACAAGCAAAGAAAGCAAGCAAGGTGGTGATGTGGCCTTGTGTCGATTGTGAATCTGGCAATGACATGAGTTCGAGTAGCTCGAACGTGTTGCTTGAACAACAAACAAGGTTTGATTTGATGCAATTCTAATTAAGTATTTTTTATTACATTAATAAATTCATTACAGTTACAAATTCCCAATTTGGGCCAATATTTGCTAGATTTGGTTAGGACTTTATCAAATAACGGTAGTCGATTATTGGGGACATAGATGGGAAAAGTAAAACGCTAATATATGATTCAGAGCCATTCAATAAATTAATTAATTTAATAAAGAAGATTTTAATAAATATAAAAATTATTGAAACTAGGATAGTTTAGCAAAAATAAAATTTTAAGAAGTGATATGACTAATTAAAAATTTAGAATCATAGAAATTTAAGTTTAAATTTTATTTTAATTTTCCTCAATTAATAAATCACAATAACTACGAAATATTAAATTGATGCGGAGCTTCCCTGTGTGGACGTGGGAGCATAATTTACCGCACTGACCCTGACCGATCTGTTGAAGACCGGTCCAGAGGAATCTTTGGTTGAGCAGCCCAGGCAAGGTCCCTAACGGGGCGAGCGACCTCCCGTGCCTCTCTCCATGCCTTTTCTGCATCCCAATTGACTAAGCGGCATTTTAGGAAGAGCGACAATGCCGCCAACCCTCCTTCTTTTTCTGTTCTTTCTAGTTTGGAGCCTATTTATATGCTTGTTTCTGACTTTAGGGTTAGTTTTTGGTGCAAGCTTCTCTTAGATTCCCTATGTGGAGTCTTCTTCCCCCTTCGAGGGTTATATCCAACAATAGAGTGAAGCTTCAGCTGTACCATCTCCCCGGTGGTGATTGTATCTTCTTTGTTTCTGTTTCTTGTTTCCAGCAGTCTACCTTGTTGTTTAGCACCTTCCTGCACCCCAAATCACCCGCATCTTTGCTACATCGCTGCCCACCCACCCATCCTTGCTGCCACCGCCCCGAGACAACTAACTTTTGTTGTTCCTGATGTTTCTGACCCAATTTATTGTTGTAGCTTGCACAGGACAGCCAGTCCTCTAGTTGTTCCTGCAGTTTTCTTACTTCGCCTTCACTGCTGCCACCTCCGCTAGTCATTCGGATCCACCTTGTAACCTCCACTGCCCTTGGAATGCACTCTCAAGGTGTTTATTGTGTCGTTTTATGTGTTGGTGATGTTATTTTCAGTTTCTGTGTTGTAACCCTATTTCCCTATTAATAAAAGTTGTTCTTGTGGTTTGAGACTTATTTTTCCTGTATCATATAGTATCAGAGCTGACCTAACCTTAGCCCCATCCTTAGGTTCCCTAACATCCACCATAAACCAAAACTTTCATTCCTACCACTAAATATCATTTCCATAACCCAAAAAATAACCACATCAAAATTTTTCTTTCCTATTCCCTAATCCCCAACAATGCCACCATTGAGATACATGCTTGAGCTTTCACGGGAAGAGATACGACGAGAGATCCTCCGATTTTGGTGGTGGATTACCGACATTAAAAATGAAATCCAATGAGAGGCTAATCTCGAACGTGATCCGAAAGTTGAAGGTGGAACGAAAAAATATGAAAATGAAGCGAGAAACACAGCGCAAGTTGCACCCAACTTACCACCATCAAAAGTTGAAGACTCTAGCTTCCGAAGTGGAGAGACCGCAATACCAAGCGATCCCCCTGGCTACTATCCAGCGAAACCAATCTGCAAGTTTGTCACAGCCAGAAAACGTGACAAGTCTGTCACATATAGAATGCACAACCAGGGGAGAGATTTGTTTCATTGAGCAGGGTATTATTGAAAAATTGGGCAAAGAAACGATTGATCCAAAAGAAGAAGACGACATCACAGAGGATTCCCCACTGATAGTCAACAAGCAAGAGACATTACCAATTCCAGTTAACCCGGAGATAGAGAATCCAACAAAGATAGCAGTCACTTCTCTAGAAGGTAGTGACTCTGAGGTAATGTGCAGTTCAACAATATGAGATTATGGTGTCTCAAACCAACAATTTACAGATTTTAAGAGAAAAATCAGCCGGCCTAACTTGGATGTCTAAAAAGGGAATGAGTTTGAGGAGCGACCACAGATGTCGGGCCACCACAGATCAGAGCATTGTGAAATTTTCAGACGTATAGACCCTTTTTTTTGCCATGCTTGGAATATTACGATGAGTATTTCAGATGTTAGATTCAATTTAGCAAAGTACCCATCAACAAATGTCCAGAAAGGAGGAATGAACCTCAACTTTGAAATGTGCCATAGGAGCTTGAGGGGGTTCAAAATTCTTCAATGGGATCCAAGTCCTTTCACTGAAGAAGATGCCTCTCATAAGTGATCACTAGTGAGAGTAACACAATCTGCCACATATTTCATCCCATAATTGAGTTCTCCTCATATACTTGTTACTCAACAACTGCATGTTATGCATGAGAAGTGAATTTTTTTTTTTAAAATATAAGTGCTCGAGAGTTGCATTGTGGGAACACACTTCTATATGCGGGTCCCGCTCATGACATACCAAAAGAGGCCAAATACCTATTCTACCAGAATGTCTTGTGGAATGACAACGCCGACATGATCGACCTATCAGGAGACTTGATGCCATGTCACGAGGAACATGAAGCTTCGACAAATGAACAAAAAGCTCCTCTAATCCCAAAAGACTAACGTGGAGCTCCCCACGTGGATGTGAGAGTGGGATTTCCCGCACTGACCCCGACCGGTCTATTGAAGACCGAGCCAGGGGAATATCGGGCCTAGCGGCTCACGCAAGATCCCTGACAGGGAGAGCGACCTCCCATGCCTGTCTCTCTGCCTTTTTTGCGTACAACTCAATCGAGCGGCATTTTAGCAAGGGTGGCAATGCCGCCAACCCTCCTCCTCCTCTTCCCTTCTCTATTCTTTCTTGTTTGGTGTCTATCTATATGCTTGTTTCTGAGTTTAGGGTTAGCATTTGGTGTAGTATTCCTTCAGATTTCCTGTGTGAAGTCTTCTTACTCCTCAAGGGTTGTATCTGAAGGTTAGGATGGTTCTCTCGCTGTATCCCTCTCCCCGGTGGAGATTATATCTTCCTTGTCCCTATTTCCAGCAGTCTACCTTGCCGTCTTGCACCTTCCTGCTACACCAAACCACCCACATCTTTGCTACATTGCTGCCAACCCACCCATCCTTATTGCTGCCGCCCCAGAACAACTAACCATTGTTGTCCTGCATTTCTGCCCCAATTGATTGTTGCAGCTGCATAGGACACCCAATCCTCTAGTTGTTCCTACAGTTTTCTCACCTTGCCTTCGTTGCCGCCACCCCCGCTAGTCATCTCGATCCACCTAGAAACCTCTACCACCCTTGTGAAGCACTCTTGAGGTGTTTGTTATGACATTTTGTGTTAGTGATGTTATTTTTAGTTTGTGTGTGTTGTAACTCTATGTACAAAGTAATAAAAATGTGAATGTTAGGGTTAGTGTACTGTATTAAATTGGATGATAAAAAGTTAATGATAGTTTAGAAATAAAAGTATGAGCTAAATATAAAATTAATTATGATGAATACTTTCTTCATGTATCAAATTAAAGAAAATGAAACAAGAATAAAAAGATTGAAAATCAATTCGTCTAGAATTGATGTGAATACTCATATTTCCCCGTTATGTAATATTACTATTTTTTGGATTCATTATTATTAAATATTAATGATTTACATGTTTTATTGAATATTTCTTCGTACTGAATATACTCTTTGCATGTCTAAATTTTTTATAATAGATATTGATTATTATATAATTATATTGACTGATGTAAAAATGCAGATGAAATGATCTATATAGAATGTTTATACGTGTATGTTGATTCATGGATTTCATCTCACTCATCTCATTATGGTATTAGTTGGAGACGGTTAGGGTTGCTGATGCCTTGAGTTGTTGTCACTTATCGAACCACTACGTAGTCAAAGGTAGTTGGACTTGATTTGTTAAATGATCTGAGTACCATTGATGAGGACTTTCATGAGATTTGGAATTGTAGTTAAGAGAGACCCTACCAATAGTATCATAGATCCGATGGGTATTCATTCTTTTAGAATTGGTTGAGAATTGCTATGAGTTTAATCAAGAATACTATTATATAAAAATGTCAAAATAGAGGAATGATCAGATATTTTGAAAGGGATAAAACTCTTTTCCTAGAGAACAAATTTTTTTTTAGCCAAAGCTGACAAAGGCTATTGAAAGACATATCAAACAATGCAAGGAGTGTCAACTAACTAAAGACTCTTGGACAAAATACATGTCTTTATACTCCCCATCATATTCCAGAGCTACCTTAGGGGGAAGTGAATATGGACTTTTGTGGGGTTGTGTCAGACACAACGAAGCAATATTTCTGTTATGACAGTAATAAACCAGTTCTCCATTATGACACGTTTTATACCTTGTCACAAGATTATGGATCTTCACACATTGTTAATCTCTACTTCTAAGAGATAATTCGTCTTCATGGTATGTCAAACCATCAATTTGGATAAAGATGTGAAATTTTGAGTCATGTTTTAAGAACCTTATGGAATAAGCTTGGTATGAAACTTCAGTTAAGCTCAAAAGCTAACTTGCACATAGATTGATAGATGAAGGTTCCTCAAGTGCTTTGTGAGTAAAAAATAAGGCAATAAGACTTGATTCTCCATCAAGTTAAATTTGAGCAAAATCCTCTCGCAACTTTGGTGTTAGTACCTATATTTTCAATTAAGTACTGATGTAGAGACTAGAGTCAGAAAGACTCGGAATTAACATGCGCAAGCAAAAGAGAAAAATATAAGGCAAAATATCAACTACTAAAAGTAGGATAATAAGTTCAGGAAGGTTATGGTCTCCAAGAAAGTTGACTTGTTGTGAATTAAATTGAAGAGATTTTCTGCAGTTTCATTTGAGAAGCTCAAAACAAAGACTGTTGCTACATTCAGAGATTTTAGGAAGATCAATGATAATGCATGGAAGATCAATCTACCTTGAGGAAACAATATTTTTGTTACAATGTTGCTGATTAATCGCCATACTACAGGGATCTAGATGCACCTGATGATGATGATGGATCCTTCCCTACTTGGGGAGAATGATGCAAGCATCTTTTGTGTTCAGCCTAAACAGAATTGAGATGAGGGAACGAGTCCCAACTAGATTGGTTCAAGAAATCAAGGCCCCAAACGCTAGCAGGTCCCCTTGGGAGTCGAGCTCCACCGCAAATAGAAGAATAGACAAAGGTTTCTCAGGTCCTTATTTAGTTTATTTAGGATAATATTAGGTTTATTTTGGCTTCTTTAATATAAATATGTTGTTAAACATATGTTTTAGGACTTTGGCTTGATTTCATATCATAGATATCGTTATGAAACTAACAATTATCACATCAGTTACATAATATCCCCGGAAAACGTGCACAAGAAATATATAAAGAATATATGCTTGTATGTAATAATATTTACTTTTATGCATTTGCCTCTAGGCTCATGGCAAAAGAACAAATCACGGAATAACAGAATCAGCCAGAAAATGGAAAGCATAATGTAAGGAAGACAATGATTTAAACACCTGAGTATCTGGTGCAGGAAATTAAGGAATAGTGGAAGTAGATAGAATTAAGGTTATTTTGCAAGATAAGAGACTGCTAGCAACTCAATAGAGATTTGTAAACAATCCATAGATGAAAAACTAAAAGTGAATGGGGTCCAGAAAAAGAGACAAGAACCTGAAATACTCAGAGTCAATCATTTTATTTACATCTCTAACTACAACTAAGGAGGCAAACCAAAAAAAGCAAGCTGCTTCAGACTTATATCAAATATTGGTTGATGCTTAGCTAACTTTAATCTGAAGCTACTAGCTAATCAAAGCTTCTCCTTTTGCACCGTTACCACACTCCATAAAGTTTTGAAGTAAATTTTCACATATTGTGAGCTACTAGAGACTTGCAGCTCCCAACTTCAAGAAATCCGTTCAGAATTCTGGCACACTGCATGAGTTGACCACCCTATAGAAAAGGGTAACGGGTGCTTAGGGGCATTTAAGTGCATACCAGCCAATTCCCATGTATTGACATATCTAAAACCTAAACATTTCTTTTTTACCTTTGTACCACACAATCTTTTATATCACATAAAAAATATCACCATTTTAACTTTTAAAATGTCAAATACACATTTTCATGCAAAGGTCGGTTGGTATGTTTTTATTTTTCTATTTTTTTGTTTTTTTGTATTTATTTTTTAAGGTGGTCTGTATGAAAAATTGAATTTAGGTTTAGATATGTAAATACATAGAAATTGAATGGTATGTAGGTAAATCTTCCAAGAGTACTTTGCATACATCTCCTCTTGCATGTTCTCATTCTGAATAACACCTCAAACAGGTCATTAATTTTTGGATGTTTCCGCACAGTTCTATCATTTTCCAACTGCAGATCCAAATACTTTCATAAAAGGAACTTAGTTCAGTGAACTGAATAAACTGCCCCAGCCCTAACTTCCAAAAGCTTCAGTTCCCACAAAGCCTTTATGCCCACCAGAAAAATGAACTAAAAAACAAGATCAGTGACACTTTTCATTCCTAGCATGCAAGTGACAGGAAGAAACGTCACGGGAAATCAGGGATTTTCATCACATACACAGTAAGTTGATATTAGAACAAATCAAACTAAGAAAACCTAGTTGTTCAATGAAAAGTTTTTTTTTTTCCTTTTCTTTTCTATTTTATTTTATTTATTTTTTGTTAGTGGATGGAAAGTTAAGATGACCTAGTTGCAAATAGCCAAAACTGATGGAACCATATACAAATTGGCCAATAAAAAGTAATGACCAGGTTAAATAGAAGCATGAGGCACGCACAAAGCAAGAAAATTTTCAATAATCAACAATTAAAGAAATGACATACCAACCGCTCAAGCCGGTTCCATCTAATTGAGCCATCATTACGAATAAGAAGCTCCCTTAATATTTTTCTCATTTCAGGATCGGGGTCTGTAAGCAGCCTTCCGATAACAAAAGGATATGCACTCTCAATAACTTTGAAATCCGGATCCAATGCTTTGGCGGTACCTTCCAAAGAACCCAGTGCTCTTATTACCAGAGCATAATCAGGAGGAAGTGAGAAGTTGAATTCATACATCACATCATACAATTGGCTCATTACACCCTGCAGTTCGATGCGCAAACAAAAAAAAATTTAGATACCATAGGATTTTTTATCAATACTCTTACCTCCAAAATTGAACAAAACAAACAAAATTAAGGGGCATTTACATACATAGCTTACAACTCTTCTGTATTTACATCTCACACCTAGACTTTCATAGTTACACACATAGCATTCAAATTTTTAATATCATATTAAAAATAGTACTATTATCATTTTCTGAAAGTGAAATCCACCTTTTTATGCATAGGTTTAAAGCAACAAAATATTACGTATGTATGAAAGTTTAGATGTGAGATATCAAAATACATAAGAATTGTGTGTTGCGTCTGTACGTTTCCACAAAATCAATTTTGAAGTTCATAACGATCATTTAGAAATTCTGAACAGCAGCACAACTATAAGAAACAGAATAAGATGGCAAAAGATTGTAAGGAAACTTTTCTTGATTCTGGAACAACAAGACCATATATTCAAATGGTGGAAAAAGTAGATCTCTCTTTGAGGGTTTGGAATTAAGTTGTGGATTAGAATTCTAACAAGACAATCGCCGACGTCCGTTTCTCCCTTTGAGGGCTATATCTTAGGGTGTGCTCCAACTATTGTTGACCTCATTTTTAGTGAGGTCTTAGTTTCCTATTCTTAGAACCTAGGATCTAGCTTCAGGAGTTCTTATTGACTATTCTAACGGACTAGCAATGGAGCCCACCTTCCGTAGAACTTCAAGTCAATTCTTGACTCATTTTTTTGAAGAACTCGCATGAGTGGTTCCAAGAACTCAACTTCTAGTTGCTTCTAGTTGCAAGGGCTAAAGTTGCAAGGGCTAAGGAACAACATGTAGAGAGCTTGAAAATGAGTTCCTATAGGATCAAACATTCTTAGGTGAACCCTTTGTGGCTCGATTACTCGCGAATGCTGCAATTCACGCACTCGCTACACCATGCACAAATTTGACTCATTTTTGGCCCGACCGTCGGCAAACTCGCCCGGATGATCCCGGATGACGAAACGGATTGCACATATGCGTCCGGGACGTCAATTTTAGCCAGGAAGGACACTCATATTGTTAGGGTTACACACACAAACAAATGACATGAATATTGATGCACGTTTTTTTTTTTAATTAGCGGGGCGCGGGCACGGACTCAACCCAGGTTCAACTCAGATTTGATTCGGGCTGGACTCAGGCTGAACAAGGGTTAAACGATTTTGAATTTTAAATTTTTGAATTTCAAATTCGTTATTTAATTTTATCTTAATTGAGAGTTAAAACTTTCCATTTGAACACAGCTACCTGAATGGAAGTCTTTTAATTCCCCACTAAGGTAACGACTCCTTTGATTAATTCGGCCCGGTCCTATAGAAACGCCGGCTTCTTCCTCGGGGAGAGACATGATTCGACTTCCTCTTCCTCCTCACGCTCAATCCTGACTCCCTCCTCCCGCTCGGCTAGGACGTTTCCTGCTTGGTTTCCTTGCGTTCGATCCCGCTCAACAAGAGCGCTCGACTTCTCCCCATTGTTCCGAAACCTGCTCCCTGCTCCTCTACTAGACCGAAGACGCGCCTCTCCCGCTACTCCCTTTCAATTACCAGCCGCTCGGCTCGTCTACACTTTCGCAATCGAGACTAATCGAGACTCGATCGCCTCCCTCTTCCTCACGCTGAAGAAGCTCCGCTCTACAAATCCCGCTCGCCCCACGCGACCAAACTCTCGCCTCTACAACTTCGTGAATCGCGATCTTCTTCCTCACCTGCTTCGCCTCCCCTCTTGCGAACTCCCCTCTGCACTGAACCACTCACCTGCTTCGCCTCTCCCGTCGGCTCTCCTACCCGTGCCCGAGACCTTCGTCGCCTTTCTTGTTTAGGCTTCACCCCCGATCGAAACTCAGCCAAACACTCGCGATTAGAGTTAGCCGGGAAAGCGACCACGGGATCGCCCTATGTAAGGCATTCTATGTAAGACATTCGAACTAAAATCTACACAGTTGCAGGTATGTTTCCTGAACTCCCTTATCCTTTCATCTTTTTTTATTTTCAATAAAAAAAAAGAAATCTGCTGTCATTGATTATTGAGTGTATACCCTGAATCAATCACTTTTTCTTTCTCAACATAAGACAATTTTATCTGCTCTTCTATTGAAGTACAATATGGTTCTTCATTCTAGAAAAGTTTTGTTCTAAATTATGTAATTTAAGGAGTCTTTTGTGATTTACTTTGACTGGACAAATATAACATGGATAAAAAATGATTCTAGTCATATTAATGCAACTAGTAGCAAATGTTTACTGCATGCCATCAGACAAGTGTCGATCATTATTGTATATTCATGTGTTTGACATCGATCTTTGGAGAACTATAAATGATGGTTTGGCGATACATTTTTTTACTGATTTTGGAGAAATATAAACAATA
>NW_018164854.1:544570-546059 GCF_001263595.1 Phalaenopsis equestris
AAAAAATGATTCTAGTCATATTAATGCAACTAATAGCAAATGTTTATTGCATTCCATCGGACAAGCGTCGAATCATTATTGTATATTCATGTGTTCCATACATTTTTTTACTGATTTTGGAGAAATATAAACAATATGATTGCTGATTTTAAATGTTTAGTTGAAATGCAAATATTGTGAGGTTCCAATAATCATTTACTTGCTGATTTTAAATGCTTCGTTGTTGGTTTTATGTTTCAAGCACTTAGATGCAAACATTGTGAGGTTCCAATGACCATTTGCTTGCCGATCTTAAATACTCATTTGCTGATTTCGTACTTCGAGCACTCAAACGGGAATACTACGAGACTCGAGATGACTGTTATTCCAGGGCTTGAATGTTTCTTTGTAGGTCTATGTTCTTTTATTTCCAAATACCTCCCTTGGGAGCTGTTTTACCTGTTGTTTGGTGTGTTTAAACCTTGCGATTGTTAGGGCTTTGCCTACTGATTCACGTACTATTTTAGAGCCAGCTTGTTAACTGATTTTGGAGAATTTACACACTATTTTGTACTGGATTTTCTAGCTGATTTTGGGACATTTAAAATTGATGCTTGAGTTTGCATGAGAGCTATTTGGGGGTTTTAAAAATTAATGTTTAAGGTTTGATTTTAATGCACTGTTTTGGAACCACTTTAGGTGACAATTCAGGTCGATTTTGTGTACTGTCTTGGAACAAACTTAAGCATTCTTCTCGAGAGTCTATTTAATTACAGTTGAAAAATTTTAAAAATTTTAAACGTTTTTTTAGGTTGATTCACTTGTTATTTCTTCTTTTGATTTGTTAGTTTTGAAAGTGGATCAATCTTTTCTTTTCATTTGTTTTGTTATTTTTCAATGGTTAAGTCATAAAGATGGGGATTGATGATAAGGTTTGATTTTAATGCACTATTTTGGAACCACTTTAGGTGTCAATTCGGGTCGATTTTAGGAGCACACTAGGAGCACACCCTAGGTGAGAGCCCATCCACCTAATTCTCAGCATAAACTTTCTAAATTTTAAGAGCACACCCTAAGTGAGAGTCCATCTACCGAATCTCTGCAGTGTAACCTCCCAAGGTTTTAGGAGCATACCCTATGTAAGAGTCCATTCACCTAATTCTCGAATGCACAGTGACACTAGACACTTGACCCTAATTCACAAACTGAATAAGGCACTAGACATGATGCACCGAGATGTGACCCATGCTTCCTTAATTAAATCAACAGTGAAATTCTCTCAATGACTTAACCTACAATGAAACCCAGTGCATCAAGATTCAAGTTTGAATATTGCACTCAAATCCTCCTTGCACTTGAGGAAATTCTTTAACGCCACATATGGATCATCAGACTAGGATAAGTCTAGGGTCTAGGTGGCGAGGGCGATGACGACATTGCTTATGTGTGCTTAAACGAGGGATACGAAGTGAGATTATTAGAATAGTATCTCCTACCTCAAGGATCTTCT
>NW_018164854.1:546100-559368 GCF_001263595.1 Phalaenopsis equestris
ATTGCCCCCGTCGCTCTTAGGTTGTTAGTAGTTCTAGCACGATTAAAATGACTAACCTGTGGACTACACGACTTTACAAAAATATTTACGAAAATAAAATAAAATCTCTTTTGCATGTTAAAAAGGACTGCATAAAAAATTCTAAACAACAACTTTTGCATGAAAATCAAATAATTTTTATATGAAAATTTATAAAAGTCCATGGTTAGTCATTTGGATTGAGGTTAAGAACTACCTTCTGTAGATTGTCGAGTTGGCAACTCTTATTCAAGGTCGGCAGCACACAACCCAGCTCTGAGCCCCCACTTTTACCAATGTCTTATACCCAGTCTTGATCTGTCATATGTGGTTACATGTTTCTTTTGCTTGTGATTTCTACTACTCGTTTTTATAACTTTCATGCTGGTTTTTTGTTTTATTTATTTTTCTTGCAAGTATGTTTAAATATGCTGCAAATCATACTACGATTACAATATTAATCGCACAACAGTAGCAGATGTCCAGGTATGTTTTTACCGTTTATCTACAACATTTTATTTTACTGCATTTTACCTTTCAAGTACCTTTTATTTACCTGCAATTTAATTATTTTGCATGCAAAACCAGAACTGAAATCAAAACTGAAACAAAACAAAACCAAACATTGACACCAAAATTGGGAATTTGACACCAAAACTGTGAAGCATAAACAACCAGTCTCAAACCCTTAAACCATGGAGTCGTTGCGACAACAGGAGCTTGGAGCCAACTTTGTGGGTAGCACGACGATAAATTCAGATCGAGCAGCAAGAGGATCTTCTTCAGCATTATCCCTTCTTAGTATAATAACAACCCATAGGACTTTGAGGTAGCTCGCCTAGCGCGACGTAAATCGTCACTTCTTTTTTAGGCTCGCACCTGTGCAACCAGGTTGTGCAGCGTAAGTCCTAACCCGCCTTAGGTTCCGAGGTTGTCGTGTGACACGACGTAAATCCTCTTATCTCCGCGGGTTATTTGCATAAATATTTGCATAATCGAGTATTATGCATTCGTAAGTCCCAAATAATAAAATTTTAGAAAGAAACATTCAAATAATATCATCTCTAAAAATGCAGCCACACAGTAGGATAGTCTGGGAAGTCACTGAGGGTTCTCCTCAGAATCTGTGACATCCCCTACCCTTTACTTCCTTTGAACTCATGAAAGGATTGTTCTCACTTGAGCCACTCTCAAGCCACTCCCACTTGTTTTTTTCCATGTCCTACCTTGAAAACCTGAACCTTGAATTTCTTGAAGACTAGAACCACTGATCATTATCGAGAGTTTTCTCAAGTGACTCCTGTCACTTGGGATGTAATTAACTATAAAGGTTGGTCTCTATAGGGAACTTGAAACCCTATTTAATCTTTGTATTAAATAGGGGAACTTGTCGGTCATACATAAAAAGTTCGCAGATCAAACGAATGTCACAAATCTTTTAGTTTGCAGGATTGGGTCTATCGCCGAGATCTACACTTATCTTTCGGGAGGGTGTAGTATTCGCGGTATCGGACACGATTATGCAAACTATTGGACAAATGAGATCTATTTGGTCTCATTTTTTTTCGAAAATTAAAACGTACTACTTTCAAAGCCCAAACTATATATCTATTATATTAAATTAAATTTCAAAAATTATTTTTATATACCATATTTTCAAATCATCATCGAAAAAAGTTGACCGACAGCTATATCTCTCTCCCGAATAGTGTTTATCTTCCCTATCCTTCTCCACATCCTCCACAAGTCGCTCTCGACCGCCCTCCATTGAGTTTCCCCATTCCAGCCACTAGACTTGGGCATTGGGAGGGTGGCCCGATGGACTCGCCATAAGGCTACTTAGAATGGACGAACTTGGCTATGAAAAAATAAAAACTTTAGCGGGTTCGGCCCGACCCAAGCCCGTCTTGACTTAGTCAAAAGCCCTAATCCGCCCAACCCACGCTAAGCCCGACCCGCCCAATGGTCCGATCTCATATTGCAAGCTTTCGAAGCGGTTAATTTCCTTCTTCTTTCTCTTCTATATCAAGCCATAAATTTTGATTTTTACATTAATACCAACCAAAATTTTCATATTATTTAAAAACTATCACTTTTTATTTTTTTTTAAATAAAATGCAACTTTCATGTATAGATAAGATGACAAATATGTATATATATTGGAACGATACAAAGTAGATTAGTATGGCCCCTTCGTAAGGATGACACACATAAATCGAGAAATTGTTCAAATTAAATATATATATATATATATATATATATATATATTTTTTGTGTAACCGGTGGCTTGTTGGTTGGTAGCTTCGGCGTGTCTCCTCTTGTATTCCCACTATCAACTCATTTGAAAATGACTGTTGTGTTCCAATTATACCCCTATACAATTGTTAAACTTTCTCTTTCCCCGTACATATATATATATATATATATATATATATATATATATACATACATATTATTTGATTAATTCAAGCCTAACGAGCCAAACACGAGCGGACAAATCTTTGTTAGTGTTTAGCTAGTTTATAAATTGAGCTCAAAAAATTTGTTCGTGTTCGACTCGTTTGCTTAACGAACAGACCAAACACGAGCTGTTCACGAACAACAAATTATTTTGACAACCCTAGCCACAACATTTCTAAAGGGAGAATCTGAAGTCTATACATTAGCGTGAAGGAAAAGATACAATTACTACCTGGTCCAAGAATAAGAGACAGATACAGTGTCAGTTCCTACCAGTTTACCATAGACAGAATGTTCAGACCATAGCTTCAGAAGTGGAGAAACCACATCACTGTGTGACCATCATATCTCACTAGTAGAGTTCAACCTTAGGATCTTACAACCAGAATACACTAAGCAGAACATCCAAGCTGACCCGTCAGAGAAAAAGCTGATTAGGAGTGGAGAACAGGTGGAACCAAGCCGCATTCCTAAATTTGTCCCAGTTAAGATTTGGTTCAGGTGTTACGGGTTTGGGTATAGTGAATCAAATTGCACAACCAAGAGAGGCGATCACTTTCACTGATTAGGAAACAGTTGAAGAAATAAATAGTGATTTAGGAGAAGGTAAGGATTTAAGACATGATTTTCAACTTCCAACCAACAAGGAGACACCAACAAATCTAGCTGAACCCAAGAGAGAAATTCCAATTGAATTGACAATAACTATTTTAGAAGATAGTGAGTTTATAGTAATATGTATTCATGCGGAGTATGAGATCGTGGTGCCTCGAGCTACCATTTTGCAGACGTTGAGAGAAGCATTAGTAGAGCTGAGGATCTCCAAAAGAGCCATGAGTTTGAGGAGTCAATATCAAACACAGGGCAAACCCAGATAAGTGAGATTCTGACTTTTCAGATGTATAGCCTACTTCCTGAGTTGCCCCTACTAAGGGAGGCCCAATATGTCTGAGATGAGAATCTTTAAAGTTTCTTCTAGAATCTCATAGGGAGTCATTAGGTTATTAAATTTAGTTCAGTATTATACCCATTGACAACTAATCAAACAAGATAGATTAATCACAATGTTGGATAGCCTTAGAAGCTTTGTAGAAAGAAATATCCCACAATGGGATTCAGATCTTTTCAAAGAAGAAGAAGAAGAGGCATCTCCTGAGTATTTATAATTCAGTGTGGCCCAGGCCGCCATAGATTTCCTCCCAGAGTTGATTCCTCCTTACATACTTGTTTATCAGATACAGTCGGGCAAGTACGAAGAGTGGAACGAGCCAATTATAAATTTGATGGCTCGAGACTTAGTTCGTGAGGATACTTATTCACATATAGTTCTAGTTATGTTTGTGCCAAAACAGGATGCATAAATATTCTATCAAGATGTGTTTTGGAATGCCAAAAACAACATGAATGATTTACCGATAGATTACAACGTTTCCACCACCTTCAAATTAGTCGGCCTGGTGACATAAAATGTGGTCGAAGCTCCCCCCCAACTCCGGGAGATTGATGTGGGAGGTTACCGCAGATGTGGTGATGTAGTTGTTAGAGTACCTAGGGATTCACAATCGCAGTAGACGAGGTGAAACATTCTCATTTTGCTTTCTCAATCCTTTTTAGTTTTTTTTTCCTATATATGTGTTGTATTAGGGTTTGAAATTTAGTTTTGGCCTAGAACAGCCGCAAACGTTTATTTCTCCCTTCGAGGGTTGCATCCGAGAGTTCGGGTGGTGCTCCGGCTATATTACTCTCCCGAGGTGATGTTTATCTTCCCTATCTATTTCCAAATCCTCCACACGTCACTCCTGATTGCCCTACATTGCTGCAGCCATCTCCAAACAGCCGCAACTTGTTGTTTTTCCTACAGTTTCACCAATCCAGCCATCTAGCCTCGTTGCTGCCACCCAAACAGCCATCCTCTTGTTGCCCTGCAGTTCCCAACATCCCTTGTTGCTTTCGTCGACATTTTCCCTCGCTACAATAACCCGAAAATAGCCCTTTCCTGCTGTTTTCTGATTCCAACTACACAACCATCCATTCCCCTTCTTCTAGCTTGTTGCCCCTGCCGCAACTCCTCCCTTTCGCTGCCACCGTCCACATCCTTTGCTGTCGCCGCACTTTTCAGCTTTCACCCACTCCTTACTACCTCGTCAAAGGGCCAAACCTTTGTCAATCACCACCACCACCCCAAGATCCCACCCTAGTTGGACTATTTGTGTTTTGTCTGTTAATAATTCTAATTTTTGGGTATCGTGTTTTTATATTTTTCCTTTCAAGTGTATTGATTGTAACCGCTTAGTTACTTCAAGTAATGATATTTGTTTTTCTATTATGATTTGGGTTACCTCCCGTATCAACCTATTATGGGAAACTAATTTCTTTATACCAGCATGAAACTTGAATATTCTGATTATGGTTTGTAGAGTCCTTATAATTATTTCAATTACATAATTTGATACTAATTTGTTGGCGTTCTTGATTTATTCAAATTTGGCACATCTAAAATTCAATTGCTCTCCAATTTTATGTGAATCAAACTACTTGAATAATTTCTTCAATTATTTCGACCATTTCAATATCAGCTGGATTTTAATTCTAGCATTTCCTATTTATATTTAAATAAAGTGCATTTAATTATAGCATTTAAGTTCAAAACCACCAGACATATCATACAAGAAAAGCTATGCAATCTGTTAAGAAGTTTTGGAAAAAAAGTAAAAAGAATCAAATTGATGAGTCAAAAAGATCAATAATTAAAATATGAACAAGCGAGAAAGAAACCTGAAAGTCATTTGAAAGTCTTCTATCATTGTCAAAAGATGCACGTAAAGCATCAGCAACCAATTGTGTATCCTCTTCATCAGGGATAAATCCCAATGAAAAGAAATCATTTGCCAAGCCCACCGAATCTCGGTTAACGAAGTGCACAAGCTGGAGATACAGAGTAACAATTTTACAAAAAAAACTTAAATCATAGATAGAAAATGATATCAGTAATCAAAAAGTCAAGCAAATCTGCATACATATAGGGCCGCCTGGAAATGGAAATACATGATTGCCAAAAGTTAATAATAAAATAACAGTCAAGACCATAAGTTGACAAAGAAGAAAAAAGGGGTCATAAATATCTCCCCTACTTTGGCACTGGTGGATCATGTAGCTGAATAATAAGGCTAGGGCATTGCATCCACTTCTAACTTCATGTTTAAACCAACAATGGTGACGGATGCAAAAGTACTTTATTGAACTGCCAAACTGAATGAATCAATGAACTAAGTGGTCTACACCATTTTCACCAAACAATAATAGAATGAACTTCTTAAAAGATGGGGAAAAGAAAGCAATTGTCTATCAAAAGATGGAGAAATCTACATGCAGAAAAATATAAAACCGTCAGGTGGCAGATTCCACCCCCCGGCCATCCCCACCCCCTCCAACACTTAATTGTTTAAAGAGCCTGCCTGCTAATCCACTTTATAAAAACATCTTGCATGCATATCCACTGAAGAAGAAAAATAAATTTGCTTACATAGCCCGTAATTCTTATGCATATATGTATCTCACACCTAAACTTTCATATTTCACAAATAGCACTCAATTCACATGGAAAGCAGCACAATTACCACTCTTTAAAAATGAAATGTACCTTTTCATATATAAATCTGAAGCAACAAAGTGCTGTGCATGTGAATATGAGAGTTTCGGTGTAAGATATGCAAATAAATAAGAATTGTGTGATATGTATGTCAATTCCCTATGAAAAACATGAAATAAAAGAAAGCATGAAGGATGTCTGCACGCTGCTAAATGAGTGCAAGTCTCATTTTATGACGATAACGTTCGACAAAAAAGAAATAATTACATCTACAAGCCTATAACACTGAAGCTTTCACAATCTTCATTGCTAAGGTGCATCAACAATCTCCATGATTGTCCATTAAGAAAATGGAAAAAGGTATAGTCGCACAATATCATTCCAATGATGGTGCAAAGAAAGCTAACCACTTTGATAAGTCCTACACGGTAATGGCGGGGAATATCTCCCATCATACCAAAGTCAAAGTACGCGAGAGATCCGTCGGCAGTAGCCACAAGATTTCCTGGGTGTGGATCGGCATGAAAAAAGCCATCAACAAGAAGCTGTCTCAAAGAGCAATAAACTCCCTGTCATACCAAGGAAACAAAGAATAAATATTCCTTCTATTTATAGAATTAAGAAAAAAAAATCATTCAGGTCAAATCCAGTCTTCTACACAACCCACAGGTTGTGAAACTGGTTTACTACGTGGATTTTACCTACTACAACCTTAAAAAAGAAAAATTGCCAAAGCAGTCAAAAAACATATCATGTAAAGGTATCTTTAATGACGTTAACATTATGAACAAAGATGCAACGGAAACATGGACATTAGAAGATAAGTAGATAATCTAATAGTGATCTTAAGATCATTCTAATATAACAACCGGTCCTCACAGTTTATCTTATCAAGTCTATTTTCATAACTACGTTATAAATTTTAGTTATAATTTCTCAAAATAACCCCCTAATCAATCATTTGTAGCAAATTTAGCCCCCGAGTCACAATTTTTCAATTTAGTCACTCCACTATAAAAAAGTGATCTAAAATGATCCCTCATACAGTAACTATGATATAAAATTGTCCACAATTTAGTCCCTCAACTAAACAAAATTGATCACAATTTAATCACTAAGAAAACATTTTGGATAAATTTTGTAGAACCGAGGAACTAATAGAACCTTTATATTTATCATACATCAAATAGTTGCCTACTTGATTTGCCTTAATAACCACAAGTGAGTAACCCTTGTTATCAACTAATTCTCCAACTATGACTTGAATGAAATTTTAGTAAAACAACTAATGCATCAAAAAGCAATATAAAACTCTATTAAAATAACCAACGTATTGGAAAAAATTGCAACCACTGTACTGTTGTGATAGGCTTATGTGCCCAAATGGTCAAATTCAAAGAAAATTACATTTGGATAAAACATGGACATCCATAACAAGAAAATTAAGGCATCGTTTGGAATCACTTATGATTTCTTTTTTATTTTTGTTTTTTCATTTACTTTAAAAACATGTTTGTTTAGTATATTTTTTATATGATTTTAATTTTTTTTCAAAAATAAATTAATTTATTTTTCAAAACACTCAAAATATGTGAAAGTAATTTTGACTGTTTTAAAAACAACTAAGCATATTATAGCACACCAAACATATTTTATTTCAACTAAAAAAACAAAATAAAATAAATAAATAAAAAATAAAAACAAAAATCAAAAGTGATCCCTAAACCTTTAAGCAATCATATAAGGTCATTGTCCCACCTCACTACATATATGGGTCAACATATTTATGTGCACAACGATGGGAGCTGATTATATTATTATTTGCTGAATATAAAGCTGTATAGCTGGTAGAGGAAAAGAACCTGCTGTACACCTTCTCAAGCCATAAAATGCCAAATATCCCTAACTAAGTCTCCTCAATTATTCCTCGTTCAGTGTCTTATCTCTTCTTTCCCAATTTGTTTTGTTTGGCATAGTTGTTGGGTTAAAGACTTGTAAGGCACTGTAGCCCACTTGTTTCTCATACCATCTTACCAACCCCTCTTTCAGATGTCTCGTACAGATGGATAGTATAAAACAAAACATTTATCATGCTCCATAAATATGGAAGTTTCTTGGGTACACCTCAAACAAAATCCATGCATATGTTAGGCGCTGTCCTTGCTAACGTACCAAGTTAAATTACATGTCTAGCCCTCATTCCCTTTTTTTCTCAATCTCTAAATTGTTTTTCTCAATGTTAGATGCTATTCAAGTTTCATAATTGATGCAGAAATTAACTTTCCAGTTAGACTACAATAATTATACTAAAGTGCATTTACCGAGAAAAGTATTTCCTAACTTTATACAGAATAAGAGATTGACATATTTCTCGATAGTTTTTCTGCATTAATAATACGTATGTCATAGCTGCAGTATCTTCATATTTTTCCAACATATGTTCCACACTAGGGTCCATGTCCCGCCCCTATAAATACCAATGCTTTTTATATGTTGCAACCAATCAATTGATCGGGTGAGATTGGGGATTGCAACTTCCACCATCTCTCCTAACCCCCACCTATACTTCACCCTCAGATCTTGCCAATCATCTCAATCAAATAGCAAAAACGAAAGAAATTTTTGAATGAATATGATATGCTTATTGCTGCAGGTGCTTACCAGCAGGCAGTACTGTAGTTACTACAGTATCGCGGTTGTGGCAATGTAACTACTACAGTGTCGCAGACGCTGAATTCCCAAAGAGAAGAGGATCTTCTCTTTCAAAATATGTCGCCCCTTCCTTTCCTATTTCTATTCCATTCTTATTTTTATTTCTTTCCTTTTCTATGCTATCCTATTCCACCCCTTTCCTTTCCTATTACATTCTATTTCTATCCACTATCATCTGTTAAATATTTATGATGATTGCTTGCTTAGGGAATAGTCTTGATTTATCTCTGATTTCAATTTGCTGCCTCTAAGGTGTTTATCCTTTTTGACGGCTGTATCTGACAGTGAGAAGGTGCTCCGACTGTAACTCGTCTGAGGTGGTGATTATTTCTGCATGTTCCACTCTTCCAGTTGCCGCCAAGTCCTCCTACAACAAGGCTGATCCTTCCTCCTGTCATCAGCCTGCAGCCTTGCGGGCTCTGTTTCCAGCCATCGGCCAACAACCATCTTAGTCCCCGTCCGCGTCCTTGTTGTCCTTGCCTCCAACCACCAGCCTATAGCTATGCGGGCCCTGTTCCCAGCCGCTGGCTTGCAGCCATCCGGCCCCCAGTCTGCATCCTTGTTGTTCATACTTCCAGCAGCTGACCTACAGCCTCACTGAAACTATTTACAGTCGTCAGCTTGCAATAATCCGGCTGCAAGTCCGCTTCCTTTTTGTCTCTGCTTCTAACCGCCGGCCTACAGACTTCTCGAACTTGTTTCCAGCCACAGGTCTGCAGCCACCTATATGCCGCCTTGTTGAACCTATTTCCAGCTGCACACCAGCCGCCATCCCCCGCTCTTCCGCACTCTCCTCCCAACCCGCTCACCCTCGTAAGCTGTTTATGTGTTTTTGTGTTGTTTTTATTCTCATTTTGCAGAGTCATCGTTATAACTTGACCATTTGTGTAATTGTGTTGTTGAAGTGTCGTCGTTATATTTTCGAATTCAGCAATAAATATGTTTGTCCTGTCATGGTTCGGGTTAACTCATATATGATTTAATATTAGAGCAAGCCTAAATCCTAGAGTCCGCTATTTTTTTCTTCTCTTTTGTTGTTTTCCTCACTTTTTTCTTCTTTTCTTCTTTCTTTCTTTTTTTTTCTCTTCTTCCGCAGATTCCACACCTTAACCATGCCCTCGAGAAGATACCTACCGAACCCATCCTGGATGAGATACAACAAAAGATCCTTCGTCTGTAACAAAGATTAGCAAAGATGATGGGACCCAATGGGAGAATGCCCTTAACCAGAACCTGGAAAATTGAAGGGGAGCAAAAGACGAGCTAAATCCCTTCCATAGGGAGGACTTTTGTAATGCAAAAGATCGGCCACGACGCTTTGGAATCTAGTATTAGAGAATGTCGAGAGAAGAGCCAGCAAATGGAGAACGGGAGAAGCTCAAGATTAAGTGGAAGATCCAATGTCAGTTCCTACTAACTTACTAGACAGAAAGAACAGACTCTAGCTTCAGGAGTGGAGAGACCACATCATTGAGCGATCACTGCGTCTTACAAGCAGAGCTCAACCTTAGGGTCTTACAGCCAAATTACACCCATGAGAACAACCTTAGGGTCTTACAGCCAGATTACACCCTTAACCAGAACCTGGAAAATTAGAGGGAAGGCTGCGTCAGAGAAGAGAACAAGTGGAACCAATCCGCATCCCTAAATCTGTCACGACCAAGAAGTGTTTCAGGTACTACAGGTTTGGGTAAAGTGAATCGTAATGTACAACCATGAGAGTGATCGCTTTCGTTGGTCAAGGAGCAGCTGAAGAAATAATCAATGCTCAAGAAGAAGATGAAGTTTTCAGGTGGATTCTAAATTTTCAACCAACGAGGAAGAGACACCATCGATTCCAGTTGACCCCAATACAGAGGTAACAGTAGTTGTGCTAGAAGGTAGTGACTCTGATGTAATGGGCATTCCGACAGAGTATAAGATTGTGATGCCTCAAGTTAGCATTTTGCAAGCGTTGAGAGAAATATCAATGCAACTGACCTTGGATGTCCAAAAGAGCCATGAGTTTAAGGAGCCGATATCAGACACAGGACAATGCAGATAAAAAAAATTCAAACTATTCAGATATATAGACTCGTTCCTAAGTTGCCCCTATTGAGGGAGGTCCATCAAGTCAGAAAGGGGACCCTTTTGTGTCACATCAGAAAGATTACATGGAGTTATTTAAATGTTAGATTCAGTTCAGCATGGTACCCATCATCAGATGTACAAACAAGAGAGATGAACCCCATCCTTGAAATTTGTCTTAGGAGTTTAATGGGGAAGTAAATTCTTCAATGGGATCCAAGTTCTGTCAGTGAACAAGAAGAGGTCTCTCCTGAGTGGTTGCGACTGAGAGTGGCACGGTACTACAGATTTCATCGCAAGCACGTACTTGTTTATCAGTTACATTACGCTAAGTATGAGAAGTGGAAGAAGCAGGTTTCAAACTTAAAGCCTCAAGAGTAATATTGTTGAAACTTACATCTATATGCAGCTATAGCTCAGGATGCTCCAAAAAAGATGCATGTTTATTCTATCAAGACGTGTTGTGGAATGATAACGCTTACAAGATCGCTCTACCAGGAGAATACAATGTTTCCGCTAGGTTCAATATCGCGGACCTGAATTCGTACTACGAGAACTCTGAAGCTTCCAAAAAATGAAGTCAAAGCTTCCCCAACTCCCAAGAGATTAACGCAAGAGCTTACCGAAATGCGGTTCTATAACTGCTACAATACAACAGATGTCGAAAGGGGAAAGGATCCTACTTTTCCAAACGTGTGGCCCCCTTCCTTCCCTATTTCTCTTCCTTTTCTATTTCTATTCCTTTCCCTTTCTATGCTTTCCTATTCCACCCCCTTCCTTTCCTTCTATTTAAATCTACTATCATCTATTATATATTTATGATGATTGCTTGCATAGGGTTTAGTCTTGAACTATCTCTGATTTCAGTTTGCGGCCTCTAAAATGTTATCCCTTTCAAGGGTTGTATCGAACAGCGAGAAGGTGCTCCGGCTGCAAGTCGTCCGAGGTGGTAATTTTTTACGCTTGGTCCCTCTTCCAGAGGCCGCCAAGTCCTCCTACAGCCTTTCTGTTCCTCCCTCCAGCCGCCGGTCTATCGCGGACCCTCTTTCTAGCCACCAGCCAGCAGCCATCCAGTCCCAGTCCACATCCTTGCTATTCCTGCCTCCAACCACCAGCCTGCAGCCTTGCGGGTTCTGTTTCCAGCAACCGGCATGCAACCATCCATACCCTAGTTTGCAACCTTATTGTTCCTATTTCCAGCTGCCGACCTGCAATCTTGTTGAACCTGTTTCCAGTCGTTGGCTTGTAGCTATCCAGCCACCAGTCCGCTTCCTTGTTGTTTGTGCTTTCAGTCGCAGTTTGCAGCCTCGCTGAACCTATTTCCAACCACTAGCCTCTAGCCATTCAACCATCTATTTGATGCTTTGATGAAGTTGTTTCCAGCCACCCGCAACCGCCATTCAGCCACCGGTTGGCCATCCTACTAGAGCACTTTGTCATCCTTCATCCCCGCATTGCCGCAGCCACCTCCAGGCCTTCCAAACCAGCCATTCTCACCCTCATGGCTTGTTTATGTGTTTTTGTGATATTTTTATTCTTATTTTGTGGAGTCGTCGTTGTGACTTAACCATTTGTGTGTTTGTGTTGTTGAAGAGTCATTGTCATATTTTTGAACTCATAATAAATATGTCTATTGTGTCCATAATGCACTATATAGACAGCTTGTTTTAGAAAAACAGGAGTATATATGGCAATAAAGTCAATCATATATATGTGCATATGATTTTGTTTCTAAAAAAGCAACCAAAAAAAGAAAAAAAAGCATAGAGTAGAAGGAAAAAAATTGGGTAGTAGTAAAGCCCCTAATTTAAAACAACTGTCATCGGTTCAAAGGATTTGAATAATGGGCACCATAAAATGCTGAATTTGGGAACTTGATCTGAAATCTAAAGAGGGAATAAGAGAGATCATAGCAGAAATAGACACGGGTTGTTTGATAACTGAGAATTTTTTATGAAAAAAATTAGATACATTGTTAAAAGATGCCTAAACTGCAAACTCAGACTCTAGTGAACAAGAGAAGAAAAGATTTAAAGAAGGAAAGTATCTCCCAGGAGGATAGATTGGAGAGGGGAGCAGAGACGAACCTAAAATGTGGAGAAAAATAGAATGGAAGGTCAGTAAACAGCAATTCAAGCACGCCTGTCATCAAGCCTCAACCTCGAAATTGCCCACAGCGTTGTTTGAAGTTATGGATTAATTAGGTTGGGATTGTGGAAGAAGTAACCTGCATGTGTTACATCATACCAGTTGAGTTTACTACAGTACTGCATGCATCTTGTGTTCCATAATTGACACGGCGGGCGCCAACTTCAGCAAGATGCGGGGCACACAGCCATCCCATGGGAGTGGAGCGTAACGCCCAAAATCAGGAGTCCCGGTCCACTTGTTGGGTCGGTTCAGCAGAAATTAACTTTCCAGT
>NW_018164854.1:565001-612183 GCF_001263595.1 Phalaenopsis equestris
ATAATAAAATTGGCAGGATTGAACATTTAAATAACATCATCTCTAAAAATGCAGCCACACATTAGGATAGTTTGGGAAGTCACTGAGGGTTCTCCTCAGGATCTGTGACATCCCCTACCTTTTCTTTCCTTTGGACTCCTGAAATAACTGTTCATGTTTGAGCCACTCCCATTTGCCCTTCTACGTCCTACCTCGAAAACCTGAACCTTGAATTCTTGTAGACTAGAACCATTGATCATTATCGAGAGTTTTCTCAAGTGACTCCCGTCATTTGGGATGTAATTAACTATAGGGGCTTGCCTCTATAGGGAACTTGGAACCCAGGTAAAATAAACCCTATTTAATCTTTGTATTAAATAGGGGAATTTGTCGGTCATATATAAAAGGTTCGCAGACCAAACGGATGTCACAAATCTCATAGTTTGCAGGATTGGGTCTATCGCTGAGGTCTACACTTATCTCTCGGGAAGGTGTAGTATTTGCGGTATCAGACACGATTTTGCAAACTATCAGACTAATGAGATCCATTTGGTCTCATTTTTCAAAAATTAAAACATACTTTCAAAACCCAAACTATATATCTTTAATATTTAAATTAAATCTCAAAAATTATTTTTCATATATCATATTTTTTCAAATAAATCTAATCGAAAAAAAGTTGACCGACAGCCACTTGAGGTAGTAATTTGCCCTCTTAGGCGTACTAATTAGGGTTTTTTTTTGCCGCGAGATATTTAAATAGGCTCCCTTTTTTTGTTGTTGAGACTACTTTGGCTTGGTTTTATGCAATAGATATTGTTCTCTTTAGTCTTATCTAGTATGTTAGAACTCTATTAGAAAATGTGCTTGTAGCATGACTAGATCTACGTGGTAAACTCTCCCCCTTCAGCTTTCACCCAACCTCGATCCAAAATCTTTACCTTTGCTGCAACCCAAAAGCAGGAGATCCACCATGCAGTTAAAGAGAAATCCTCAAAAGGAGGTTTAAGAACTTATCATAGAAAAGATGTGAAGAGTAATTCTCTAATTGCAATAGTGGCTTATTGATATTAAAAGAAAACAACATGAAGAAGTCAACCACAATTACATCGGTGACCAACTAGAGGTAAAAGCTGAAGAAAACATTCTCTATCAAGAAGCCTAAAGCAACGAAGAACCGATATGACTTAGATTTGATATTAAATATTGAAGGAGAGATGATAACTTTGGAGTGAAGGTTGATTTACCATATTTTGACTGTCATATGAATCCAAATGAGTTCATTGTGTGGCTTCAAACAGTCGACTGACTCTTCAAGACAAATATGTTCCACTTGATGGAATAGTGAAGTTAGTGGTCATTAAATTGAAAAGAGTGTTCACTATGATGAGAGAATTTGAAGCGCTTGCGCCAACATAAGAGCAAAAGCATGATCACAATCTGATCCAAGACAAAGAGGGAGATGCAATGCAAGTTTCTCCCAGCACACTACATACAGGAAAATTTTTTTAACATTAACATTTATAGCAGAAGGATCTATCAGGAATTAAATACACCGTTGACTTTCAATAGTTTATATTGAAGTATAAGTTGGTGGAACTAGAGGAGAACACCATATCCTGATATCTTTGAATATTAAAGTCATTTATTCGCAATGCGATGCATTTACAGCTTTATTGAACTTTGTAAGATGTCTAGACCCTAGCCCATAATGTGGAAAAGAAACACGTTAACATTAGGTCCACTCCGCCCTTCACATAAGGTTTAATTATTGGGTTGGGTGAAATGAGTAACTGACCAGGGTACCAAGATCTATCTCCCATGAGAAGAAGCTAACACAAAAAAAAAGAGGATTGAACATACCAACACCCATAAGACATTCCTAGCCATGAAATGCTTAAAGATAAAGGATGTAGACACATTGCATCTAACTGCCTAAACATAATAGGGATTTAATGTAATGCGCAGAATGCAATGGAAGAAGTAGATAGTGGAGAGTCTGTAGATGAGAGAAATGGAGAAGAGTATCAGTTACACGTAGACAATGATGAGATGCTTGTCGTACAACAAGTTATCTGGTCTAACCTGGGAAGGATCATTAGTGGTTTAGATACAACTCTTGCATATCAATTATACTGTGAATGAAAAGGTGCACAGTCTCATCACAGAAAGATATAGTTGAGAGAATGTTTTGTCCACGCAAATAGTGAAAAAAATGAGCTTCACTACCCAAAAGCATTCACAACCATATTCCTTGACTTGGTTGAAGAAAAGGAATAAGATTAGTGTTAACAAGAGATGTTTGGTAGATTTTTCTACGAGTTACAAGATTAGGTGTGGTGTGATATCGTGCCAATGAATACTAGTGTTATCAAAGCATAAAATGAAAGATTTTATTTTTTCTTCAAAGCGCACAGCATAGAGAGAAGCAGTGTTTTTAATAACCAAAGCGCAAATAGGTTATATAAAACTATTAATGTATAAATACATTCATTAATAATTATAAAATATAAATTATGACTTAAAAGTTGATATAAATGGAAAAAAAATGTGGTGCAATACATAATTTGATGACAAATATTGAGTATAAACCTGCAAATTAAAAATTTTAAATAATTTTTAATAATTTGTTGTTGTAATTAAAAAGCTTAAAATTGCAAAAAAAAAAAAAAACAAATTAACTTTGGCTCTTTGAAACTCGCCTCAGCAAAGTGATGCAGAGGGTCATATGCCTCACTTTGCTTTGCTTGTGAAACAAGCTTCAAAGTGCATTTTTAAAAACATTGATGAATGTATGTCACATTCTTTTAGACCGACTGTGGCAGTATGACGACATACATATCATGAAAACCACAAAAACACCTACTCATTTAACAAGAACAAGATGTGTATTACACTTTTGTCTTTGAATGAGTAAACAGTAATGAGCACTCAAATAGAGAAGGGAGTTATAGCACCTCCACTGCCCATCTTCGAGGTGGGCCATCTCGCTCCTGTAGAGCCTGGTATGCCAAGCACCTCCCAATGCAAGTACATTTTAACTTATTTTAATTTGAGTTACTATTTTATTTCATTATATAGCTGCCAATAATTTTTTTTTCATATTTTATCCTTCCAGATAACAAGTCCACAAGATCAAAGATATCATCAAAAATCAGTTTGATACTTCGTAACTGTCCTAAAAACTCTTGATTGATGTTCGAGACATGTGGTCTAGAGAGTTTGAGATAAGACCTAAATAATTTTGATTTAAAGTAAATTTAAGTTATCTTTTTATACTCACAAAATATGTGTAATATTTGTGGTGCAAGACTTTTGGTGGAAATCTTACCACACTCAGGAAATCCGATGGAACTTCAAGATCTGAAGGGTCACCCGATTGCGATATATGTTTATCGAGATCCGCAAGTAGCAAAGGACCATTTGGATAGGGAAGGATGTTTAGTTCAAGTTATGTAACACCTAGGACTCTCTTGACTGTCAGGAAGAAGCAACATAACCGGATCTTCAACTATGAGGGCATAGGTACCTCCTTAAGCACCGAAGGTTCAGTGCCCCATACTGATTATAGAAGGATGATAAGATTAATTCAGTGTATTAAATTGAACAATGTAAACAATTTTTTTTAACATTATTATATATTAATATAGGCAAACAGTTAAACAAGTCCACCTCCGCTGAGTTGCACGCTCACACACACCCACATCGAGCAGATTAGAGTTTGATTGACGACAAATCTCAAAATGTCTTTGCAAGTTAAATGGTTTTTTTAAATTTACAATTTTATTTTGATGTTAATTACCTCTTTCTAATCCTTTGTAAGATGCGTATGCGTGCTTGAAGGAAACCCACAGTTAGAGCCCAATGGGAGCTAGCTCTAGTGGCCAATCTGAGTAGACAAACTTCAAGCTCTTGAGGGAAGCTGCTGGGAGAGGAAAAATGGGAGAATCTACGGCTTCAGCACACAGGGATTTGCTTATGAGGTCTCCAATGAGAATTCGTCATCACTTGATGACAAAGTCAGTAGGTGTGTGACTCCCTTCACCAAAAAGTTGCAGGCCTATTTTTCTACTAAGTACTGAGCAACTTTAGATTGAGTCAAGGCTAACGTTCTCAATAGAGAAGACAATGGAGGTCAGGGCGTATGCTGAGGACGAGGCCAAGGTAGCGAAGAGGAAAGAACGGTTGTGACGCAAAGACACTTCGGTGTGGCAAGCGAGCTATAGTACAGTAGGAGGACCGGCAAGACATATTTTTTTTTATTTTTTCTATGTTGATCTGCATTCTTTTATTTCTTTAAATTTATTCTACAGACAATATTCTTATATTGGATGATTTATTTAAATTAATTGTTATCTTTATTATGATTTATTCATTGAGAAGGTCTCTGTTTTTCTACACTATTTTGAGATGTTCTAAAAATTATTGTAATGCATTTCATTTTTTCATTGAAAGTGTGAAAAATCTATTTGGCTATGGCTCTTATTTAAATTTTTGTTTTCGCTACAATTTTTTTCACGAAAAGTGGAGGGTTGTATTAGATAGTTGACCATCAGTGTAAAATTTTGTCGAGTTATGATATGAACCTTTCAAATTGTTGTATAAATGTTTGGGCGTCCCCTGAAAACGACACAATGTATGGCCTGAATATAGTGAAGAATGTGCAAGAAATGCCACATTGGTTCCCGGGTGTAATGTTATATAAGCAAGGGTTCCCACAATATGAACGGATGCGAACCAAGAAGTTAATCCATGAAACTATGTTGGGATATAATCTTGATTTATAGGTACTCTCACTGGCAAATTAATGGAACTAATAGATATTATGGTTCATAGAAAGATAAATATTTTATGCATTCAAATAACTAAATGGCTTCGAGAAAATGCTAAGGAGACTGATAACTTCGATATTAAATTTTGGTGTTTATGTAGGAATCATATTAGCAAGGGTGTAAGTGTAATTATAGATAAGAGTTTGAAATATAATGTCTTAAGAATTTATAGAATTGAAGATAGAATTATAACCCTAAAGATTATTGTTGATGCTAAGATTCTTAAGGTTATAAGTGGTTATGCACTCAAGTAGGTTTGTTTAGATATATGTTAAATAAAAATTTTAATTATTCTCTTATAAGAAAAAAAAGATTGTTGAGAATGTAAAAATTATAAGATCATTTCAAGTGAAAATAAGACATTAATCCTTAGTTTTTGATTTTAAGATGAAAAAAAAGAAAATAAAAAATATGATAAAATATTAACATAGAATTACAAATGATACATAAAAGACATAAATAAATGTATTTTTATGAGCAAACTTCAAGATTTTAAGATTTGAGATGTTCATGAAAAAACTAATTCCATGTGAGGCTTAGTTTTCGATTTTAAGATGAAAAAAAAGAAGATAAAAAATATAATAAAATATGAACATAGAATTAGAAATGATACATAAAAGACATAAATAAATGTATTTTTATGAGCAAACTTCAAGATTTTAAGATTTGGGATGTTCATGAAAAAACTAATTTCATGTGAGATAGAGTAGCAAATAATATTAAACAAGTGGCAAAAGATGTACTTAGCGAATCAAAAGAAAAAAAATATTTATAAATAAAAATAATTTGTGGAATAATAATGTGTAAAAAAAGATAAAATATAAGTTATATTATAAAAATTGATTTAAATATAAAAGCTTAGAGAATTAGGAAAAATATAAAATGGCCCAAATGGAGTCTAAGATAACTATTTGTGATGCTAAAAATTCTATTTTTAGCAATCTTTATAGTAAATTTTACACTAAAAATAATGAAAATATACGTATAAACTAGTCAAACAAAGAGAAAAGAAAAGTAAATATTTAATTCAAAAGAAGTGTATTAAAGAAGAAAAATAAAAAATATTTTTTTCTTAGATAAAGATATTCAACATGGGTGGGTGAGATATTTTGATAAACTTATCAATAAAGTCTTTGAAAATATCATTGACTTCAGTGATCTTAATATCGTATATAATAACAAAACTTTTTATTTTTACTATCGCATTAGTAAAAAGAAAGTCTATGAGACTTTAAAGAAAACCAAGGTTGAGGGTGAAAAATCAATAATACCTGGTGGCATCCCAATAAAAGTGTAGAAATATTTAATAGATTTGAGAATTTCTTGACTTACTAAACTTTTAAATATTATTTTAAAATCCAAAAAAATGTCCAACGAGTGGAGGAAGAGTATTTTGGTTCACGTTTTTAAGGATAAAAGGGATGCACAAGAGTGCAAATTATAGCTTAACTAAATTAACGTGTCATACATTAAAATTGTGAGAGAGTAATTGAACATAGCTTAAGACGTGATACAAAGACTTTTCACAATCAGTTTGGATTTATGTCAGGCTAGTGTACTATGAGAACTATACATTGATTGAGAGGTTTGATGGAGAAGTATAGAGAAAGTAAGAAGAATCTATATATGGTTTTTATTGATTTAGAAAAAGCTCTAGAAAAGAAAGATATTGATATGACTTATATTCAAGTTATTAAAGATATGTATACTAGAGCTGTCACTTGTGTTCAAACAAAAAAAGGAGGATTGACCAAGTATTGGATTGACCAAGTATTTTACTATTTCAGTTAGATTACATAAGAGATCAGTTTTAAGCTCTATCCTTTTTCTTTAGTTATGGATGCTTTTACTAAATTTTTACAGAAGGATGTACCTTGGTGTATGCTTTTCGCTGATGATAACCTTCTTGTGGATAAGACTAGAGAAAATATTCATGAAAACTTAAATTATGAAGGTCTACTTTAGAGTCTAAAGGCCTTCGTTTGAGTAGATCTAAGGCCTTCGTTTGAGTCTAAAGGCCTTCGTTTGAGTAGATCTAAAACTGAATATATGGAATGTAATTTCAGTAATAGATCTAGTGGCAGATTTGTAAAAATGAGTGATCATATCATTAAAAGAAATGAAAGCTTTAGATATCTCAAGTCTATTGTTCAAAGTGATAAAATATAGATGGCGATGTTATTAGTGGAATTCAAGTTGGATAATTGAAGTGGAGGAAGGCATCGGCCCTATTGTGTGATAGAAAAGTATTGCTTAGACTTAAAAGGAAAATTTTATAAGATTGCGGTGAGAACTGCATTACTTTATAGTGAAGAATGTTGGCCTCTAAAAGAGAAGCATAAAACTAGGTGTTGCTGAGATAAGAATGCTTGGGTGGATGAGTGGTCTTACACTTAAAGACAAAATATGTAACAAATATATTTGTGAAAGAGTTGGGATAGCTACAGTGGTAGATAAGATTAGAAAGAGTCGTCGTAAATGATTTGCTCATATTAAAGGTCGGCTATATGATGATCAAGTTAGGAGAGTAGATGTTTTAGATTCAACTTATGTTAAGAAAGACAGAGGTAAACCTAAAAAGTCCTAGGCATGTTGTATAAAAAATTATCTTAATTTATTAGAATTAAATGAAAATATGACACTCAATAGGACACGATGGAGGAAAAGGATTTATGTAGCCAACCCCATTTAGTGAAATAAAAGCTTATTGTTATTATCAGTATAATTTTTTCGGTGGATTAACAGATGAAATTTCAGCCGCTAATCATGGACCGACAAAAATTGCAGTCAGATTGTAAGCGGTGAGTTTGTCGATCGTGAAATCTGGTAATTTTAACGATTGACATATCAATTGGTAAGTTGATAATTTTGTAGGTCTATTCCGATGATTATTCAACTGAAAAAGGTTTAGGTTGACATTCAGCCAAAAGTGCGCTAGAACTTTTTTAACGGCAAAAAGAATTCAGTCAGAAAGGCATTTCCGACCAGCGATATTCTAGCTGACCGTTTTTCGCCGAATAAAGAAATTAACGGCAAAAATACTATCTTTTACCATCTGGTATATTCGGAGGTAATACATGAATTATTTTGTAATAGAAGAATGAAAAGTTTCAGGCAATTTCTTTCGAGGAGCTCAAACCAAGAGGTGATGGCCCATTCAAGATTGTTAAGAAGGTTAACGACAATGTGTTAAAGAGTGACCTAACTATTGACCACAATATTTTTGCTAGCCTTCAACATCATCTTCCTTTCGCATTATTATGAAGACTCAGATGCTTACAATGATAAAGACAATGAACATCACATTTGGCGAGAATAACGTGGGCGTCTGTTCATGGCAGGATGCAGAACATGGAGCTTTCCCGCGAAAAGAAATTCCCGAAATTGGAAGTACCAGTCTAATTGCTAAATCGGTTTAACACATCCAGTACCCCTGGCCCACGTGACCCCCTTGGGGTCCTATTTGACCTTATCAGACTTACTACTTGGCGTTTTTTCTTTTCCTTTTTTTTTTTTTTTTTGTTTTTTTTTTTACTTTTTTGGCTTGATTTTTGCAATAGAGATTGTTCTTTAGTCTTTGATCTCTCTCCGATGATGTGCTTATAGCCTGACCGGATCTAGGTGATGAACTCTTCTAGACATCCAAATACCTTCCTTTACCTCCACATCTGATGCCTACCTGCCGTTTCCTACTCTCATATTGCTGTCCAGCCATTTTCCTGCTGCATATTGTGCAGGATTTCAATCTCCATCATTCATTTCTCCACCATTGCTCCTCCTACTAATTCTTAACCCATCTCTCGATCCATCCACACCGTCTAGGAACTCTAAATCGGTGTCAATAATAAATAGGCCATATAAACTATTTCTTTATCTTCACATATCAGAAATTTGAAGTCATGTAAACCACATCATATCCAGCTTTATATGCACAGATCCAGTTCAACATTTTTTCAAGCCAGAGACAGCGACCATATAAAAGTATCCAAGCCTCATAGTTCGAGTAAGGCAAATGTTTAACAAGGCTATCAAATAGGAACCCAAAAATGACTGAAAGAAAATATTTAAAGACTTCAATGTTTAATATCAGAAAACAAATTAGGAGCAGAATTAAAATCTTACAAGGACAAGACCGAAGAGATAATCACTTTACAAGGATCTATTTTCATAACCCTTCATAATAATAAAGATCAAAATCATGAAAACAACAAAAAATTAAAGAAAAGCTGGGAACACGGACAGCATCAATTACATAATAGAGTTGGACCAACTGACTGACTCATAGATGACTAATCAGCACATAGTGAATTGCTTCATCTCTATGCACCATAAACTTTGATGGAACTCATATTAAAAGATAATCAAAGCATAAACCAAATCAACTAAAAGTATTCGAGCATTAACCTGATCAATTAAAAGTTTCCTGTTTAGATGTACTTCGGAAATCCGGTCAGAATCTATAAGTTTAATCCCATCAATCCACTCCATAGTGAGCACAGCCTTACGGGTGTAGTTCCAATAAATCTTGGGAACTTTTACGGAAGATAGCCTCAGTCCTTTGCCCTCACCAGTTCCTGACAAGCAAGTAAGATATCAACCGGTGTAAAACAGATGTTTAAGGGTACTGGCATGAACAGCCATGTTCAATAGCACTCCATACACAATGGGAAAGCATGATAAACCCACTGAAAAGTCATACAATTTACCAGCAAAAAGAGCAGAAATTTGAAAATATATTTTGAAATAGTGCAATTATATCCACAAAAGCATAATGAGAAACTTGAATAAACAGTGGAACCCAAATGACAAAAAGCATAAATTTATATCTACGAACAAATAGCATGGTACCAAAATCCATATTAATCCAAAAACCCTTCTCTGATGCTCTCGAATCCATCCTCCATTTGGTTCTCTATAGAAAAAAAAATCTATTTTCTGTGGTGACGAACCTTCCTTCTATCTCAGATTTGAGTTGTCCCACCTTTTTCTCCAATTTCTTTACCAAATTGTCTATTTTCTTGATTGTCCTCACTCCCAAAAAAATTTTCGATCACAAAATATGAAATCCTCAATACGCTGAAATGTAGTCGATGATTTCCAGCTAGTCTAAATCGTAACGTCCAATGCTGCAAAACTGCGATCTAGCAACGAAATCTGAAGAAATGGTGTTGCTAGGCAACCACTAAAATTTCTAGAATTTTTGAGTTCACACTGTAAAAATGATGGGTTCGATCACTCTGTCCGCCGTGATCCCATTGTTGCTTACCAACTACGTGAGAAGAAAATTGTACCTTTCCACGCCTCAAAAAAAGCTTTTACTGTTGTTGTACCAGGAATCTTAAAACCTGCTTCAGTGCCTTCTACAAATGGGAAGAAGAATAAAGGAATAGTCTTCTTTAGACAAATCCTACATTCCTTTCCCAGAATCCTCCCTCTTCAGAACACGAAAGTTTTTTTTTTTTAAAAAAAAACATACACTCCATTCGGCTCTGATACCCATTTGATACGATCTGACGTCAAAATCAACTCGAATTTTTACAAAAATTAGGGCAAACACTATTTCTTCAATAATCCAAACTACTCACACATACAAAAGATAAGCGCCTACAATTCGAGAGGTAGTCAATCTCTCCCAATTCCTACAATTCGAGAGGTAGTCAATCTCTCCCAAAGCCTAGACCTAAAGACTCACAACTTAGTCTAATGCATAAACCTAACCCTAAACATAATAAGCCTATTTATACCCAACAATAATAATAATAGACTAAAATGTCCTTATGCATACAAAAGACGAACTTGCCCTTATACTAGGCATAGACGTAACATATTCATGTGGCACAATACATTGTGGATTTAGAGAACAAGTCATGTAATAGCGTGAGGTGGAAGCTAACTCGAATACATTGTGCACCCATATAAGTTGTAATGTCGGTTACGAGGATTGTGCTGACTCTTGTTACTTTATAAAAATTGATAAGAAAATTTATAAATACAATATCATGTGTAAATGTCATAAAGAATAAGATTCCATCATTGCCTAAGGACTCATGATGAATAACCAATAAATTCTCAACGAGTGAAACAAAATAGAGATATAGTCATACTTTATTGTAGTAAATGTAAGCACAGTGGACAAAATAGCAGCAGCTACGATAAGAGGAAGCTGGGAAGTTGTAATGATGAGACCCACAAAATAGTTAAAGAACTTGGTAATCATCAAATATCATAAGCATCCATCCGCACGAGTAAAATGAAGAGTTCTATATTTATAAACATCTCCAAAATTTAATTCAATGTTGACACTATATTTACTTAATTTATTTTAGTTTTCTTTAGGACCATTGAAAATGTTATATTGATCTTCAAATAGAGACAATCACAATATAAACCGAAGCTGCAAAGGGGAATTTTTAATTAAAAAGCTAATTATAATTTTATAAAAATATTTGCTTGAATATTTACTGTACGTTTTGTATGTGAATTTATCCAGGGCTTCTCATTTCTAAAGGTGTACAGCTCCAAAAGAAAAAAAAAACCAATTAAATGAAATTGCTTGGGAAAAACAATTCAACGATCACATCAACACTTTTGGTTTGATGACTTTGAATGACAACATGCAGCTTTTGTTATTTTTTTTTTCCTTCCTATTGTAAATGATAACAAAAAAGAGTACTATTAGAGTCAAATACTTAATGTTCTAACTTGTTCTTCAATTGGTCGTATAATCAATTAGTAAATTTTGTTTAGATTAGTATTTTTCTTCTTGAAGTATATGTTCAAAATGTTTCTCTTATTCCAGCTACATAAAGAAGGCCATGAATTTACTTATTTTAACCTTTTAGATGAGTTAAAGAAGAGTTTTCTTAAGTCCATACTAATTATAAAACATGAGATGTGTCGTAATAAGGAAATAAAGATGCAAACAAACTATACATGTTTTTATTGAAGTTAGTTCGAGAATTATTGAAGAAAATAATTAAAATTGTCAAATATAAATAAACAAATTTTATTCTTTCTAAGAAAAAGATTTTAGTTAATATGTTTTTCCTTTTTTTTCACCTTTTTTTATTATTTTTTTATTTTTTGCTTGAAGAATATGTTCAAGAACTTATTTATAGTTGAGCTACAAAAACAAGGCTATAGAATTAACCTTAATTTAATTTTAACCCATTGGTTGTGATAAAAATATTTTTTACATTCATGTAGAATCAAAGATAAATCGAAATGTTGAAATACAATTCCAAACATCTATGCATGCTTATACCAGCATATTAGCAAAAAAATTGTTGATGAAAATAATTAATTTTAAAATATATATTTTGATTTTTCTAAAAATAATAATTTCAATATAAATAAATAAATCTTTTCTTTCTAGGAAATGATTTTAGTTTATTGGAATATATGTATCAAGTAAACTTAATAAAATGTTTAATATATATATATATATATATATATATATATATATATATATATTTATTTCATTCTTTCTAAATAAATATTTCATGAAAATTTGTATAATTATTTAAATTTCAAACAAATTGTCATAAAGTTACATTACAATGGAATTAAAATAAAAAATAAATAAAATTACATCATAAAAGATAAACTCGCTCTGCAATGTACACGATCCCAATCCACTCCTACTGTACTTTAGCAATTAAATACAAGGAAATATGGTTAGTAATGAATTAGGTATACTTAAATTAATAAGAAAATATATATAATCCAGAAAAATCTCTATTTTTAACAACTTGCTAATTTTCGTTAGTTTGGATGGTAGTAAGGTTTCATCCCTAATTTAAAAAAAAAAATTGAGGACTAATTCAACACTTAGATAGATTAAGCTTACAATATCCTCATAGGACAATTCTAACGTGTGTGTAACACCCAAATTTTGATATTTACACACTCTTAATAACACTCTAAAGTACAATAAATATATGCAAGAAAAGCTGTAATTCATTTTTAAAAAGATAGTAAGTGATATTTTTGACGTGATGTTATATATTTGAGTTGTATGCACGTAAATATGAAGTTTCAGGTATTGGGTAAACGCATGAGAATCCCGTGGTATGTAAGTAAATGCCTCAATTTATTTTGATTATTATGTTTTTATCAATCTTCCGGAATAAATTATATGGTTAAATTCTTTATTATCCAACAGTAGTACATCATTGACTTCATCATAATCACACTTAACCCTCACGAGTGATCATTGTGATGCCAAATACAGTTTGAAAGATGGTTCTATAATTAATGAGCTAAGAAAGTTGCATATTTTGTTCGAGAACGAAGCACAATATACAACTAAAACCAAATAGTTTCTAAGATTCTTTTACTAAACAAATTGCTATACCGGGATAAATCTTGATGGACATCAAAATTCAACTTCGCAGTACACTGCTAACAGTACAAGCTTGCAAAAGTATAAAAACTTACTAGAGGGAAGAGAATATAGAGACGCAAACTTTTCAGCATTTTGAGCCTCAAGAATATAATCGACTTCTTCAAACATGTGCCTTACCTATCATTTTCAAAATTTATAATTAGCATATAAACAAGAATAATGCACGCAGAACATAGAAAGCCATGCAATTAATATCATGGACAATAACATAACCACCGCAATCTTATTTAAATGCCAATGTTACTAGAAAAAGTGGACCCAAGCATTCTAAAGCAATCCTATTTTGACAATATGACCGATAGAATTTGTACAACACATAATGTTCAGTGAATTTAAAAAAAAAAGAATTTTATTTTTTTTAATGTTTTTTTTTTTTTTTTGTGGGGAAGGGGTGTCACCGAGCAAATTTAATCACAAATACTGAGCCCGAGACCTCTTGTTTGAAAGACCAAGCTCTCAACCAACAAGGAAGGTGGCTTACAAAAAAAAAAAAAGTTCTCATCCTTGAATAAATTAAAAACAAAAAAATGAAAACTTTCTAGATCTTAGGTCGAATGAAAATGAAAGAAAATATGAGGTTAAAGAATTGAGTTATTCTTTCACATCAAGTAAAAGATTTTTCAACATAAAGTCTAGTTTGATGATGTGCTTCCGCATGATAAACAAAAAACAATCAAAAGAATAAAGTAAAACTTGCTTGTTCATGTATAAAATCTTGTTTCTTTTAGTTGAATAAAATATATATATACATCATCATCAACCTTATGATACAAAACTTTAACAAACACCCAAGGGGAAACGAATATTATTATTGAATTCAAAATCTGGAATTACAACAAACAACGGGGAAATTGGAAATTGCAACAAAACAATAACACAACACTAAAATTGGGATTGAATCTAGAGTGTAGGCGATGCTAGCTAGGTGTATGCACCTCCTAGGAGGCGGTTAGCAAGCTCTAAGGGGGAGGACAGCTAACCGAGCAGTTGTCCCTAGGTGGCAGTGGCAGGGGTGGAGGGAATAAACAGCCGCTTGTAGTTTCTTGGGGGTGGCGGTAGGGGTGGAAGGTAAAAACAATAGCTTCGCTGTTTTCTGGGTACTGGCAACAAGGGGAAAGCAGCAAGGGTGAAGGGAATCGATGCAGGAAATGATGAGAGATCAAGATACAACTGAAGCGCCACTTGGAATCCTAGAATACATTCAGCTCATAGAAGGAAAAAGAGACGTCGGCTGCTATCCCAAAGCAAATCATAGAAAAAACTAAATTGTAGACACCAACAAAAGCAAATATATAGTTCTAGAAAACTAGAAGTGGACCCTACTCCAATTGGGCAACAATCCCTAAGCCAAGAGATTCGGCCGACCCTCTAGACTAAATCAATCAAGACAACCCGCTTCACATATGTCCACGCCCCGCGTCAATCTCTGAGGTATAGAGAAGCCTAGACCTCAATAGTCGAAGCTTATGTCTTCTCATAGTATAGAGTTAGGACTACCACATTGAATGTAGCATAAATATTATACTCTCCTGGTTGAGGGTCTTCGATTGCGCTTCTAGAAGCACATGTCCCACAAAACACCTAAAAAAGTTTCATGCATTGCGAGCTATCTCTAACTGTCCCCAATTTGTGGGTACATTGTCGAACTAAACAGGAACTTCGCGCCAAGCGTACTCCGCAGAATCCTTCAAAAGTAGCTCAATATTGGCTCATTCCTCTTTGAGGTGAAGACAAGTCGAACCTCCCTTGATTGTGGCAGCTTTGGCAGTAAGACGTCGATCAAAATATCATGAACCTATCTCTGTGGTGATTGTCTTATGTCGAATATCATTTTTTTTGTCTCGCTACTCTCTAACATCACTAAAATTGATTCCACTAGTGCCTCTCTCATGGCAGGAGAACCTTTAAATTCGAACACTGTAAAAGATAGGAGATCTATACGCATTTCATCTTTGATGAATGAGTAAACGTTCTTAAACCCATCATGTCGAGTTTTGTGATCAAATTGTCACGGTATTCTCAATAGGATGTGAAAGGCATCCATGAGTACAACATCACATAAAACCTGGTCACACAACTGATCTGCAAAAGAAAACTCAAAGAGGTATCTCTTGTAAATGTTTATAATGTCGCCCTTCTTTAACAAATTCAGAAAAAAAAAGGTTGAGAATGTCTCTGAGTGATGAGACTCAACTTATCCACCATCTACGTAGACACCACTTTCTCAAAATCACTTCCATCAATGATAAGGTTTGACACTTTTCCCTTCATAGTGCAACGGGGATACAAGATATTGTGGCAAAGCCACTGCTGCTCTCTTGTGGCTGTTGTCTGAAGGACCTGTCGAACCACAAGTATATCTCCCTCATCATCTAGAAGTTGGTACTCTTGCATCTCCTCACTATCTTCTATGTCTTTAGTACCACAACCCACTACTTAGTGAAAAAAATAACTAGGGTAGTAGGGAAACAGGCGGCGATGCGTCCAAACCCATGACATCCAAAACAATTCATTGTGGCCACTGTGATAGGTGTAATGTTCCTCGCGGGCTTCTCACTCCAATCAATTATATCACATTTCTAGATAATTTTCACACCTTCCTCGAATGTACTCCAACTAACTCCTAATGTGGGTGACTATCTGAATAAAGGCTCAAATGTCCTGATTTAATTCTACTTTTTCTTCATCTTCAGGACCAATGTCTGAACATCACTCAATGATCAGTAAAGTTATAGTTGATCAACATGAATGATGGCTGACTTCAAACCTCCTAAATACTCGATTATGGTGTTCTCCTCTATCTCCATCAGCTCATATTTTAGCCTGAGCTGATCAAACTCCATAGTGAACTCCTCTACTAACAACTCCCCCTGATGTAAGTGATATAGCTTAAGAACATGTCATGGCGGTACCGTGGGGGTAGATACTTCCTTTGCATCTCCTTCTTCTCTCAAGGTTCCTAGCTTCTCTGTCTAACTTTCTTCAAATACTCCCACCATAAAAAGGCAATTTTCTTCAACTTTATGGCAACAAGTTTCACTCTCCCATCAATTTGCACCTCCTTATACTCAAAAATTCTCTCAATAGTATGCAACCACTCAATGACGTTATTTGTATCCATTCTTCTCTTGAAATATGGTAAGTCTACCTTTATTCCCACATGTCCATGTCATCCAAATATCACTCCATCCCTCGACCGCCTCTGACGTTGAATCTCAAAGCATCGTGGCCTATCATACTCTTCACTAAAATCAACCCTGTGGAAGGGATTCAAATTTTCCTCCCTCTATCCTCTTTGAGACTCACTATCACGTTCCACGGTAATCTCTCTATCGGTCCCTTTATTAATTTCACCAAGTCTTTGTTGAGGTCCGCAGATTACCCTCTACATCTTTTCCGTGGTAACTTTTCGATCGGCTTCTGACACTTGTCTCCAGAATGAAATGGCTAGGGTTTAGCTTTGGGAGGTGAAAGATGTATAACACTTATTTAGGGTGCAAAAAAAGGGTAACACTAAGATGAAACTATGACTAGGCTAGCTCTGATACAAAATGAAATCGTACTTTCACAAACACCCAAGGAGAAACAAATATTATTACTAAATTCGAAATCTGAAATTACAACAAATAGAAGGGAAATCAAAATTGCAACAAAACAATAGCATAACACTAGAACTAGGGTGGATATAGGGCGTAGGTAATGTCGGCGATGAGTGTGGACCTCTCAGGGTGGTCTCAAGGACGGGGTTAACTAGCTGGAAGGAGGACAACAAACCAAGTGACAGTCCCTAAGCAGAGGCACCAAGAGTGGGTGGGTGGGTTGCGGGGTGGGCGGGGCAAATAGCAACTTTGAGTGTGCCCCACAGGAGGTGGAGACTAAAAACAACATCTCCATTGTTCTCTGGGAGGAAACGTTTAGGAAAGATAAACACAACATGAAGACCAAGATACAGTCGAAGCAACACATGGAACCCTAGTATACAACCCGTAAAGGGATAGAGACGTCAGCAACCGTTTCAAAGCAAATCACAAAAAAAAACTAAACCCTAAACACCAATAAAATTAAATATATAGTCCTTGAAAACTAGGAGTGGACCCCACTCCAATTAGGCGACATTCTCTTAGCCTAGAGAGCTGACCGACCCTCAATTTTTCCTGGATCGAACCGGTCCAGACTTCCTAGACCCGTGTCCTAAACGTCCACGCCACACGTCATCTTATCCCAACAATTTAAGCTAGTGAGAATATTGCGATACCAAAGAAAAAAAAAACAAGAAGATAAAGGAAAACCTAGTTTTCCACAGAAATCCACTCAGATTAATGTAACTAATATTCATATGCCTCGATTTTGCTAATAGGGTGTAAGAACTTCAGCATACTTCCACCTGGACTAATGTATACTCAACTACGGGGTATTTTTTTCTTTTTAATAAACAATGCAAATCATAGCACAATTGATACTGGAGTTAACTCAAACCAGAACGGAAGGAAACACAAAAACACTTGGAAATAAAAAAGCAATGACACAAACACAAATACCCCCTAAGGCAAGGTTCGAAGGTGGTGGGCAATGTGTTGAGATAGTGGAAATGGAGAGCTGCAGGTGGAAGGGTGATCTAGCAACAGCAAGGGGAAGAATACTTTCCGGTTGCAACCAGGGAAAGGTTGGTACGGGAGGCATCAAGCGGCAAAGGAATTGGTAGGGGCGACAAAAAGGAGCATATGGATTGGGAGGGTGGCAGCAAGCAAGCAGAGAGCTGAAAGGGGGGTCAATGGAAAGCAACAGGGGTTTGGAAGGGCCTGTAGCAGATAGGCAGGTTGCTAAAGGGTGCGGCAACAAGCAAGGGGAGAGAGCGAAGTAGAAATGCAAGGAGATAATCACCGCCTTGTGAGCAGGATACAACCAGAGCACCACTTGTCATTGGATACAGCCCTAGCAAAGGCGAAAGATACCGAAGGCAAAAAATAAATAAAAATAAATAAATAAAAGCAAACAACTTCCCCAAAACACAATAAATAACATATATAGTCTCAAGATAAAGAGAAGTGAGCCCAACTCCCAGTAGGAGGGAACCATGTGCAAGTGAGGACCGCTCAAATATAATAACATGCATTATCTATACAGCCGCTAAAAGTTTAATGAAACCTATACCATCAACTCAAACTGTATAAAGCATCAAACTACAGAATGCCAAAAAAGCTAGACTGATGAATTTATGAAGACATGAGCAGTAAATAATGTCGACTACATTTTATGTTAACACTTAATATTCTGCACTAGCCATCAAACAACATAATTCTCTAAAAAAGAATAAGAGAAAAAAGCATATGTGCACTTTGTAAACAATAACTTAATATATACAGCAACAAGTCTTTATCTCAGAAGTGGGGTCGGCTAAATGAATTTTTTTCTCCATTGTGTCTTACTGAGTGTCATATTTTCATTTAATTCTAATAGATTAAGATCATTTTTTATACAATATTTAGGTCAACCTTTGCCTTTCTTCACATAAGTCCAATCTAAAACATTAAATCTAAACAATACTTTTCTATCACACAGTAGGCCCGATGCATTCCTCCATTTCAACCAACCAACTTGAATACTACTAATAACATCACGATCTATATCACATCCCATTGAACAATAGACCCAAGATATCTGAAATTTTCACACCTTTTAATGATTTAATCAGTCATAGTTATAACTATACCACTAGAGCTACCACTACTAAAATTATATTACAAGTATTTAATTTTAGATCTACTCAAACGAAGGTCTTTAGACTCCAATGTAGAACTCCATAATTCAAGTTTTTCCTGAATTTTTTCTCTAGTCTTATCCACACGAAGGATATCATCCGCGAAAGACACATCCTCTTGTAAATGTCCAATAAGAGCACCCTAAACCCTAAACCCTAAATAAGTTTGGAATTTAAAACTACAATTATTTAAACCCATATTGTTAACTTTCTCAAATAAGAAAAGGGGCAAAATGATCGCTAGGGAGGAAGGGTGTGATTTACTCTGCAGACTATCTAATTTATCCAATTTAGTAATATGGTTCCTCAGATGTTATCCAAAAATGATTCCCTGAATCCTCACACTTGATCAAAAATAATCTAACGGGCGCAATTTTGGATCATGATTAAGGAGTTAATGGACTACATCAAACCTATTAGGTAGTTTAGACTAAAATAATCCCATACAAATAGATGAAGGACTATTTTCACCCTTTTCTCTTCCACAAATGTTTACAAACCCGAGATTTCCAACTTTTAAATCCAAGAAACTGCATAAGTTGTGAAAGAAGTTAACTCTGAAACTTGCAATCACCATGAAATTGGGATTTTTATTTTAGCTTGGTAGTGTGTCATTTGGATGCTTGACAGGAGTCAAAATATGAGCCTTCAAAATAAATTTTAAATATAAGCATATGAGTTTTCCATGATGAGAAATCATTCAAATTTAGGACAACTAAGGGCACAATTCTATTCTACTCGATACCTTTGAAACCAGGTGAACTATATCACTTAAAAAGCACAAACTTCTGTGCACTTTTAGCAGTTAGTTTTTAGCAAATGAAATGGTTATACCCATGTCCAGCATCAAGGAAAAGTTTACAACAGCCTAGAAACATAAAGATTAAAAATAAAAAAGGTTAATCATGATACAAACGCCAATTAAATTGTATAAAATTCTTCCATTTTTGAGTTTGAATGCCATTAGCAATTAAAATTTCGAAAAACTGTATAATATTGAGATTGTTTAAGAAGCAATCATATATATATATATATATATATATTGCTACTTTGCCAATTTGGTTTTCTTTGTTTGTGATCATAGCACTATCATGCGTAAATTGCATTCAACTTCTACAGATGGGGGACTCTCTCTTAAAGGTGATCATTATGATTATTATTAGCTTTATTTTATGAATTCTTATTTTCTATCATTTTCTGTCTACTTTTAGAAACCTTTCATATTCAAACCATCTCATTGACAGCAACCAGCAAATCCTTCCTAGCCTTGGCAAAGCGCTTCAGCTGTCCCCCAATCATACGAAACAACAGAGCATCAAGAATTAGCGTGAGCGCCATACCCGGTCTTTGAACTTTAACAGCTACAAGCTCCCCAGAATGTAGATGAGCTGCATGACTTGACATATCAAATGTATGCATTTAGATGTAGAGAGCACAAAATATCATCAATAAACATAGATACAATATGCCTAAATCAAACATTAACAAAAATGGGATCACTAACCTTTATAGACTTGCCCCAATGATGCAGCAGCAATGGGTTCTGGACTAATATCAGAAAATATATGAGAAATTGGAGCTCCCAGCTGAGACTCGATTGATTTAATTGCAATATGAGAAGGAAATGGAGGTATTTGATCCTGCTTATAAAGTAATCGTCAAAAAGAGAAAATAGCTAATGTTAGGTTATCAGGACAATATGAAGACCAAATCATAATAAATTTGATGAATGAATACAATAGTTATTTTCCTCGCCACATGGATGATCATTCAAAATAGACTTGTATATTATTTAATATGAAAGAAACCTCTAAACAAGTTCAGCAACATTATTGGTGCAATTAATAATCATCACATCACCATTATCCGTATCCCAAATATTCTGTCATTTTATAGATAAAATTAAGTATATTTACGATAAATACAAGTCATGTCTAGATACAATAAGGCCTTCTCACAGAGCCATTTATGTCTAAATGTAAGATTTTGCCCTTACAAACCTTCACTGTGATACAAAGCTTCCCTTTTTTAGAAGTTAGAATTCCCCAATCGACGGGGCTTCAAAAGAGCCAATCTTCAAAAGAATTCCGATAAATTGAAACTGGACTCATAGGGTTTCAATATAATGCCAATGATAAAAGCCAAAACCTGTATATGATCCATTAAGTAGACCCATATAGACAAAGTAGCTTAAAGGGTGACTACATATGCCTACAAGTACAACTACTTCAGAAATGGGGCAACATCAAAGTGATAGCTGCCGGTTGCAAGAAACGTAGATTAACTACATTACATGAATCTGTTGTATTTTTGTGATTAATTACAATAAATTAAGAGCCAACAGCATCATGGAAAGATCAATTCCCATAATAGCACAATGGGGCTACACTATATGATAGAAATTCCTAAAGATCCGTTTGGTTTTATTATAAATTAAGAGCCAACAGCATCATGGAAAGATCAGTTCCCATAATAGCACAATGGGGCTACACTATATGATAGAAATTCCTAAAGATCCGTTTGGTTTTATTAAAGTGCCAGAAAGTGATCGGAATTAGCTCCAAACCCATGCTTAAGCACTTTTTTTTTTGGTGGAAACCAAATGGAAATGAGTTCGTGCTGGTGCAACAGGCCTTCACAAAAGGTAAAAATCAAGTCTCAACCGATTTTTTGGTAGAAACTAAAGGAAATGGGTTCGTGAGGGTGCAACAGGCCTTCACAAAAGGTGAGAAACAAGTCTCAATCGAGGTATCCTCAAAATAAACATCATTTTTTTCTTTTTTACAAAAGAATAGTGAATAACAAAATTAATGAGATAATTTACTTGATGTCAATTTGTTAAGTTGACTGACGCGGGGCTGAGCTGAGTCGGCTGAACTGGCTGGCAGAGAGACAAACTAGCAGAACCGGTCTAGGGAAAGCCAGTGCATGTTCCTACTGGACCAAGCAACAATTTGAAGCGGCGGACACTGGCGCTGTCCCCTTCCTCCTTTTCTTTTTTTTCCCCACCAGATTGGAGCCTATTTATATGCTTTGTTTGTTGGAATTAGGGTTAAGTTATGTGTGATTTCTCTTTTTATATTTTGTGTCGAGTCTTCTTCCCCTTGCTAGGGTTGTATCCAACAATAGGTGATGCTCTAGCAGTATCCTACTCCAAGGTGGTGGTGTATCTTCTCTAATTTCCTCCCTACCATCTTCCCTCCTCTAGCCGCCGCCCTGCATCCCAACTTCTCCTTCAAGCCCTCCCACCACTTGCCATCCCTCTTCATCCCCTGTCTAGTCACTGGCCTACTCATCCTAGCCGCCACCCTGCATCCCTTCCTCCACCCAACCTGCCCTCTATAAGCCACCTATCTCCCCTTCTCATTACCACCCACCTGCAGCCATTTCCACCGCAATTTCAGCCAACTTGTGCAGCCGCCCACCTACCCTTTTCCCTTCCCCCTCCTCCTAGTCATTGGCCACCATATCCTCACCCCTCCAAACACCGATTCCAAACCGCATAATCCACTTTTCTAGCACCTCGCCGACACCACCGCTGCCCTCAGATCTTATCTGAACCTAGCTGGAGTTTGTGTTTGTTGTGTTTTGCTTCTGCTTTGTGTAGTGGTTGTAACTCTAATCCTTTGCGTAATGAAATTTGTTTCCATTACCATTGGTTTTGATTAGTTCTGGTATTACTAACTAGAAACCAATAGAGTAGGATTAGGGGCATGCAGTGTTCGGTTTTATCCAGAAAATCGAACCGAACCAAACGGATTTAATAGTTTGGATTTTGGTTTTTAAAAGGCCAATATTTGATTTTCGGTTCCCACTGAGAACTGAAATTTACTTAGTCATAATTTTAGGCAGTCTAGGTATTGACTGCTTCAGTTTTTTAAACGAATAAAGAGTTTTTGGGATATTTTTTTTTTATTTTTTATCTATGTAGCAACGAAACTTCAAAAAATGTGTTGTGCCCGTGTCGGGCACGTTTCAAACACCAAAGCTTGTCTGACACGCCCCGACAGTTCTCTGACACTACAAATGTTTGAATTTTTTTCAGGCTCAAACACGTCCGGAGCACGCCTCAACACTGCATCGGATGTGAGCTTGACACGATTTTGAGAAAATTTAACACGGGATTTATAAAATCATAAATATACGTATAGCCTTAATTATACAGTATAGTCAAAACCGTCACATCTCTCGTCATGTTCAGGGTCCCTTTAAGATTCATCAAAATCGAGCAACAAATGTGCATCTAACCCAAATAAAAGCAGAGCGTTAGTAATTCTCTCTCTGTAATCATAGGTTTTTTTAATTTTTAGTAGATAAATAAGATTATAAGTTGGATAAATTCTTTTGAAACATATTACACCTAATCTTAAAAATCAATTTTCATAAGCGTGAGATTTTATAATATAATAAATTTATGAAGTTAAATTTTATTCTTACATAATTTGTGTCGTGATATTCTTAATAAAGAATAATAGAAAATTTTATATTTTATATTATTAATTAATTAAATATAAAAACATGTCTATAACATGTCGTGTCCTATGTTTTTTAATTATGTCGTGTCCGCATCTGTGTCTGTGCTTCATAATTTTTTTATATATCAAATATATATATTTTGGTTTATATAAAACCAAACCATTCAAACTGAATTAAAGTTCGGTTTGACTGGTTCAATTTTATCAAAATTTTGTTTTGTTCGGTAGTTCGATTCTAGATTTCCATTCAAATCGGTTTGCCAAATTTTAAAACCGATCCATCTGAACCGACTAATGCACACCCCTAAGTAGGATAATAATGTTGGCTAATTAATCATAAATAAAGTAAATGAAAATCAATCAAACTACCTTTACTTTATAAATAGGCCTATTTGATAAACCAGCTTAATTGGGTAAGATAATCAATAGTTAATTAGTAACAATTAGAATAAGTAAAACTAATTAGGCTAATTAGAAATCAATTAAATACAATAACATAGATTATACTTATTGACCAATATTTAATTAAAATGCAATAAAATATCTTAATAAAAGGCTAATTATTCATTAATTACTAGAATATTTTAGCATTATTGATCAATTAAAAGTTTAACTTAGTCAAATTATAGATTAATTAGGCTACATTTCCATTAATTGTTACAAGGACATCTAATTATTCTAAATTTTATTACAAAATTTAAAAAGTCTAATCAAACAACAATGATTAAAATATAAAATTAGGTTGAATTCTACGCTACTCGTCCAAAAACACAATATATCGCACGCTATGGCATGAGGCATCTATGGCGCGCCCTTCACATATTTAGTCTTGTGAAGTGAGAGGTATGAATTTGGAAAATGATGTGTTATGCACACATAGAAAGCATCGTGATGAATGGCACACCCTTCACGTATTTAATGATGAGAAATTTGGAGCTCCCAACTGAGATTCAATTCATTAAATGAGATATAAGAAAACAATGTATTAGTTAATGATTAAAATATAGAATTAGCTTGAATTATATGTTACTCACCATAGACCATGCTTGTCAATAACGCAAAATATCACACGCTATGGCACAAAGCACATATGGCGCACCCTCCACGTATCTAGGAATGTGAAGTACTAATTTGGAATATGGTGTACGTTATCCACACATAGCAAGCATCAGAATGAATGGCACACATCATAGTTGTGTGGCATATTTATCAATTTTCATAATAGCATAGCTTTATCCACATCACTTTTAAAGCACATGAAACCTTTCCTCTTTTTTACATGAAAACTGGTGTATTAAGATCCTTGGTTGAACTTTTAACTTTTTCACTATTTTTCATTCAAGTTGGTGATCTGATAGAACAATTTAAACGGAGAACACATCCTCCTAATAATTATTAGTTTGGTATTGTATTTATCCATATTGACAACTTATTGAGCAGATAAATATCTCTATAAGTGGAAATTTTCTCTCCAAGAACCATTTCTCTCTTTGTTTGCTTAGCGTTCTATTTTTTTCCCCCACTTAAAGCATTAGTGAGCATTTTTGGTATAGCGGCTATTGCTTGCTATCAAGTGGTTCTGGAGTGGTTGATATCACCTTGAAAGAGGTTTTTGTAAATTCAAGTTTTTATTTTTTTTTATTTTTTTTGCATTGGTATCATAAGTAAAGTTACTTGATTCATCTAATGAAGTTTTTTTTTTTTTTAAAGGCTAAAATTACGTTTTACAAGCATGATGAATAACATTATGTGCCAGTTACATGCCATTGTTTTATATGGAATCATTTGTTTCTCTTACAAATTGATTTATAAAGATATCCCGACACATTTTTGAAAAAGTATACACCTACACGCAGTGTGCAATGGCTTCAAAGGACCCTTGCAAAGCAATGCATCATTCTTCATTGACAACTACTCTACAACCTAAATAAGTACAAAAAATTAAGTTTGCAAAAATTGGGTTCATGCAAAATAAAAAAAAAAAAATTTGAAAATTTGAAAAAAAAGCAACAATGAGCCTCAAGTCCAAAACTCAATTTAAAATACCAAAAAGTTATTTATGTCAAAATTAACTAGCTTATACCAATGTAGTAGCAGCACTATAGTCACAATGGCTCAAAAATAGATTTGAATTTTAGCTCAAATTGAGATTGGATCGAAATAAACAAGCCGAGCTCTAAGCCGACACCATGGCTTAATTTTTTTTTTTAGCCAATTTAAGCCATACACGAAACAGTTCGATCTTTTTTATTTATAAAAATTGAGTGTGTAATATGTAATGCTAAATAAACTTTTGGAATGCATAAGTGATAGAATTTTTATGTAATTTATTTGCATTCATTCATTGTAAGTTTGATCGATCAAAATAAGTCAATTCGTTTTGTTTATCAAGCTGGAACAAATCCCAATAACTTAACTAGTTGAGCCAGCTCATTTTGATTTTGGGTCAGATCGAGCTCGATTAAATTTCAAGTCAAGCTAGCTCGAAATTGAATATCAAGAGCCACGAACCACACTCAATTCCATTTGAGCCGGCCCCAACTTGACTCAAAATCGGTCGTTCACTACCCTATTATCCTTTGACTTGAAGGGTGCTAGAATCTTTTAAATATCTAATCTAATTAGTGCTCTAATTTTAAGGTATGATAGTTTTTTATATCGTCAAACCTGACAAGATTTTTTTATAATTTTTTTCTTAGTAAAATAAACATTAATTTACTTAAAAGTTATGATGTGCCGACACTTCACTACAAATAGCCATGCAGTTTCGACATGTGTCGGACACATACACTCTTGTGACAAAACGTCTGAAACGTATAAAAATATATAAAAAAAATGTTAAATTTTGATTATTTATGTTGTACAAAACATCTTATGTTTATTTTTCGTATGCAATGATCTAAAAATATTGATGATAATCTTTTTTTTTTTAATTTTGATTACATATTACTTTTATTGTACTTAATATTTTTTATATGTCCTAATCAAAGAATAATATAGTAATCATTATTTTTCTTCATTTAATACTCCCCCTTGCACCCTTGCAAGCCACTGACCAGCCCCCTCCCTGCCCTAACCAGTTGCAGCCCAACTTCTTCCTCCCTCCAACCTGTTACCAGCCTTTACATAGTAAGGCCACAGCTCTCCATACTGCTCCCAGCAGCCCACCCCAGCTGCAACCCAGCTTCTTCCTCCCTCCACTTGTTGTCAACCTTCTCCCAGCAACGTCGCGGCTCTCCATACTCCTCCCAGCAGGCTGCCGATACTCCCTGCCTTTGGCCCCAGCAGGCCTTCCTGCCCCCGAAGGCTGTCTCCCTACTCCCGCAGGCCACCACTTTCATCTCCCTTCCACCCCTACCTCATGCAAGTCTCCGGTCTCTACCCACCAGATTTCTTGCTCGTTAAGTTTGTTTGCGCTGTCCTTATTGTGTTGTGTTTGCTTGTATCCTGCACCGCTTTGGGCGGTTGTTCTCTTTACTTTTTGTCGCCATTATAACCTCATTAAGAGTCAATAATAATATTCGTATTTTAGAGTTGTGGTTTGGGTCAACTCCGGTATCATTCGGTATCAAAGTTAGCTCAAACCTAGTTTCATCCTAGAGTTTCTAGCATTCCCCCCTACCCAATCCACCACACGATTTTTTTTTTCTTTTTTTTTCGTTTATTTTTTTTCCTCTTCTTTCTCTTTTCCTTCTTTTCTCCCCCCCAAACAGATCCCAAACCATCAAACATGCCGCCAAGGAGAAAATGCCCGAGCCTACCCGGGAAAAGATACGGCAAGAACTATATTGCCTCCAGCAAAGAATTGCAGAGGTTAAAGAAAAGTGTCTCTCTATGGTGGGAGAATGTATAGCGACGGAGGAGGAGAGAAGGCAAAGAAAAGATTACCATGTCGGATGAGATGAAGAAAATCATGCAGAAGAAATATCTTTTGCCTCATTACCATCAGAACATGTTTTTGAAACTCCACAATCTATAGCAGAGAGACCTTTCAATGGGAGAGTTCACAGCTCAGTTCGACCACTTACAAGTGAAATGCAACCTGACAGAGCCAGAGGAAAATACAGTAGTCAGATGTCTTAGTGGCTTGAAGTCTAGTATTAGAAAGGTGGTGCAGCTACAGTCGTATTGGACACTGGGGGATGACCAAACACTAGCATTGAAAGTGGAAAACCAGTAGAAGCAGAGTCGGCAACCATCATCAGCCAGGCCACCACCCACAGTTGGAGACACCAGCAGAAGCGCAACTCAAAAAGTTGAGAAAATTGGTTCGGATATGGAGAAAGCCACCCTTAATAAGAAGCTAACTATTATGCCCGCTAGAAAATGCTTCCGAAGTCATGGATTTGGGCACATAGCCTCCAGCTGCCTGACGCGCAAAGTGGTAAATTTTATCGAGTTGGGCACCGTGGAAGAAGTTAGCGAAGAGCAGAAAATTGAAGAGCAGGGTGAGAAGCATCATTTTCCACCAGATGAGGGAGAAGTACTTGGGCAGATTCTGCGGGTTAAGGAAACGAGCGATCCGCATTAGCTTCGCCACAAAATTTTTCACACCCGCTACACAGTGAACAAAAAGGTATGCAGTTTTATCATTGACGGGAATAACAACACTCAGATGGTAGAGAAACTAGGACTCACAACTCAGAGGCTTTCCCAGTCAAATTCAATGACGTGGCTGAAAAAAGAAAACAGGATCAGCATCAACCAGTAATGCCTAATAGAATTTTCAATAGAGAATCAGTTGCAGCATCAGGTATTGTGTGAGGTGGTTCTCATGGATGTTTGTCACCTTCTGTTAGGACGAATGTGGCAATATGACTGGAAGAGTCAGCACGAAGGATTTAGAAACATGTATTCCTTCACCAAGGATAGCAAACGTCTCATTTTAATTCTTTCGGTAGAGCTCGATGACACATGAGCCCTTACCAGCAGAGTAGCGGGACCGGGATAATCAATTCTCTACCACCATGACCACCACCATGCAAGAGCTTTTAGTCCCAAAATTAGACCGAGATGGAGGTACGCTTGCAAGTGCATTGGGAGGCAGAACAATCGAAAGAGGAATCAGGTGTTGTCAGGATTTAAAACAAGGGACTAGAAACTTCAACAAATGAGGTTGAAGGAGCTCCTTCAACCTTGAAAGACTGACGCGGAGCTTGGGGAAGGACAAGCCTGGAATCGGTCCAACCTGGCTGAGTCGGCCGGCCCTCAAGGGAGAGGGGTTGCCTCCCCTTCCTCTTCCCCCTTTCCTTTCCTCTCCTTTCTGAAAGACTGACGCGGAGCTTGGGGAAGGGCAAGCCTGGAATCGGTCTAACCTGGCTGAGTCGGCCAGCCCTCAAGGGAGAGGGGTTGCCGCCCCTTCCTCTTCCCCCTTTCCTTTCCTCTCCTTTCTTCCATTTCCTTTCTTTCCTTCCTAGCACTTTCCTATTTTAAATCTTTACTTAAAATTTGAAATCCTGATTATATTTTTATTCTCCTTTCTTATTTTAAGTCCTTTCCAAAATCTGAATTTTGATTCCTTTAATTACCTTCCATAAATCTAATTTTCCCTCACTTTATTTCCTTACCTAAATTTGAAATCCTGATTTGATTCTTCTTTCGATTTGATTCTTCTTTCTTTCTTCTTTCTTATTTTAAGTATTGCCTAAAATTAAGTTCTAGTCTCATTATAAATAGACGATGATGTGCTTAGAGTTAGTGATCTTATTTTGATATCTGAATTCAGGTTTTGGCTTTTGGAACTTTCCTTCGAGGGTTGTATCTTACGTCAAGGTAGTGTTTCAGTTGTCTCTCGTCCGAGGTGGTGATCGTTTCCACGGGTTCAGGTGGAGTTTCAGCTATAGCTATATCCCATTGAGATATTTATCTATTCGTCCACACTTTCCACTACTACTCAGCAACCCCAACAGCCCTTTGACTTCCCCCTGCACCCTTGCAGGCCGCCGCCCAGCCTCCTCCCTGCCCCAACCAGTTGCAGCTCAACTTCTTCCTCCATTCAGCCTGTTGTCAGCCTTCTCCCAGCAAGATTGCGGCTTTCCATACTCCTCCCAGTAGGCGGCCACTACTCCCTGCACCCTTATAAGCCACTGCCCAGCCTCCTCCCTGCCCCCAACCTGCTGCAGCACAGGTTCTTCCACCCTCCAACCTGTTGCCAGCCTTCTCCTAGCAAGGCCGCAGCTTTTCATACTCCTTTCAGCAAGTTGCCGCTGCTCCCTGCCCCTGCAGGCCGCCTTCCTATACCCACAGGTTGTCTCCCTGCTCCAGCAGGCCACCACTTTTGCTCCCTACCCCGCAGGCTATCTCCCTTCCACCCTACCCCTTGCAGGCCTCCAGTCTCTGCCCATTGGATTTCCTGTTCGTCAAGTCTGTTTGTGTCGTCCTTGTTGTGTTGTGTGTTTGCTTGTATATTGCACCGTTGCTTTGAGTGATTGTTCTCTTTACTTTGAGTCTTCATTGTAACCTCGTTTAGAGTATTTTAGAAACGTCATTTGGGTCAACTCCGGTATCAGATAGTTCATAAGCCTAATAAAGATTTGGTCACAAAGAACTAAGGGGAATCAATGGGAGAATCACTGTAAGGAAGATTAGTTATATAAAAAATAATAAGTACCCTTAAGAAATATGGTTGCCCAATACACATGAAGATAGTTCTTATTTACAAATTATGTAGCACTCCTAATTCAAAATTCTTGTCAAGTAGTTATTAGTAATTAAATTACCTGAAAGACTTACACAAATTTGGTAGAATGCAAAGTCTAGGGAGTAGTTTCCATGATTATTTATTCCAAAATCCACCATCCATGCTTTCTTCTCCATCATTAAATTTGCAGAATTCCATCTCTTCCTCTCTATCACCCTTGACTCGCCCTTATCTAAGATTTACTACTTAATTATTTTTAATCCTTCCAATTTTGATTCAATACATTTTTTTTTCTAGTAAGTATCATGGTTTTTTCCAACAGCTAAATCTCTTTATTACATTACCTCAAGTCATTTTCTTGTAATAAAAACTTTAGTCATCTTGCGTGTTTGATTCAAAACCAACATTGTCAATCAAAGCAAGGCACTCCCCTGGGACTGTGCAGCAAGGCCTCACCAAGCTCAAACACCCGAATAAGTATTCGAGTCTCCCTTGACAAAAATTGAAGAGGATTTCATTGTCTTACAAAGGTTGACCATCATTCCGAATAAGTTGAACTTTATCTAACAGCAATGGCTCAAAATAATGAGAGCACGGCACAAACAGAAACTAGATAAAAACAACTGAGGTAGTGATGCCTGCGCTGATGTAGCCAGGTCAAACAAGCATTCAAAAGTGAATGATCGGCAGATGTCCACGAGAAATAGTTAAAAATAAATCGAGAACGCAGAAATAAGACAATCATATATAATCAAGAACGCAGAAATAAGCCTATCACCTGTAACTTGGAAAGTTCTTGGCAGTATGCCTTTGGTAAGATATCAGGCCGTGTGCTCAGGGCTTGTCCAAGCTACAAGGAAAAAAGTTGAAATATTTACCGACTGTTTGCTTTGATTTACTAAGTAAATAAACATCTAGAGGTGGTGCGGATCAACCATAATAATTGATAATTTTTAGAGAAAAACAATGCAAACAATGAAATAGTTTATACATATAGTTTAAGCGGCTACCTAAGGTGATGAACAATAGACCAAAATAAACAAGACATGAAGACATAAAGATCCACTTAGAACTGTTACTTGAAATCAAGTTTTTATCACACGGACATATTCTTCAACCTCATTAGCTTTATCCCAACTATTTATGGTTGGTTTTATGAATTCTAATTTTCCATTAATTCCCACTGAGAGAACTCAATAGCTAGTTCATCATCAATCATAAGTTTGCAGTACAATAACAAGTTCATCGTCAATCATAAGTTTGCAGTACAGATACCTTTTAATTGGCATGAATATGAAGTAGAATATCATCCTATAAAATATACAGGTTGCCCTTCTATATGGAGTTCTATAACTACATGAGATACATTTGAAATATAATTCATCCAAGTAAGGTATTAACAGTGAAATAGTTCAAATATGATATTAACTTCAAAAAAATTAGATGTTACTTTTGCCAAGAATTGGTGGGCTTTTATAGAAACAATCTAGAAAATTATAAAATCCTTACAACAAAGATAACATGTGCTTCTATCGAGAAACACTGAATGGGTAAGAAATCGCTGCTGCACTGCTATGAAGAACATTAAGAAAAAATGATATATCATGATTCAGACAAGCCAACTGTAACTAAAGTTCAATAGGTATGACACGGGGCCTCATGGATCCTCTTGTTTTGCACATAAACCGTAATATCATCAAGAAATCCAATATGAACAATAAGTACTTCAGGTTTGTTTACATATAGCAAACGTAAGCAATTCTATCTATATATTTTCCCAATCAAGTGTATTACTAAAGAATTATCTTATCCACGTGTAATATATAAGACTAAAGGGCAATTTAAAATCGATTAGTAGAGGAATAATGACAGAGAAACCTTAACTAGTGCCTAGAAGAGTTCAACCAAAGCAGCAGGGATATTGACAAACTTCAATCAGGGAGAAATTTTCAATAAAAGTGATCGTTATTCATAAATTGAAAATATTCAGGATGGCATTTTAAATTTAAAAAAAAAACACTATGAAAGCTTCATTAAATGAAAGAAAACTTTTGTCTGAATTATAGGAGGAAAAAGCTAAAACATGTGAATCATCCTTTTGAACCACTAAATGGCAGGATTAATGAGTAAACCACTAGCATTTTGAATTGATAATTGTCTTCAAGGAACTTGGATGTACCTTAGTATAGAAAGGCCCCAACCTGATTAAGGTCTTCCGAAACTGAAGATATAAGAACAAGAAAATATTATTGGTTCACATGCTACAAAGATCATTAAAATTTTAAATTAAAATAATAGAATAAAAATATATTAAATTACATTTAATTGATGTTTTAATGTAAATAAAAATATTTAAATCATGCTCCTGAACTTAACATCCTACGTCTACGTGACTAAGATTGTCAAAACAGCTCTTTGTTCGCGAACAGCTTGTGCTCGGAAATAAATATTATTGATTCACATGCTACAAATTTTACTTGTTTGAAATATAAACGAGTCAAACATGAATGGTGGTATTTTTTAACGAGCCAAATATGAGCTAAGCCCAGGCTCGCTCGTTTTTGGCTCATTTACACCCCTATAACCAAGAATCTTCCTCGTCCTTCGTTTGATGACTTCAAATCTAAGTTGAACATGACGAACATCTATGCTTCAACTTGAGGGGGGTGTTAAATTTATTACTTGTTATTAGCTTTTATTCCCTCTTTATTATATCATTATTTATTTCCTATTTATTTTATTCCGTTTTATTTCTTTCATTTATTGTATTTCACTGTCATTGAGTTTAAACACCCCTCCTTCTATCAATAATGTGTGGTACTTTATTCCAAATCTCAACATTAACAACTGCTTTAGAGAAAATAATTTCAACGGTATGATCTTAAATTGGTAGAAATTTTATTAACTCATTTTGACGGAACAAAAAAATTAGTCATGAAAGCATAGCTAAGTAGTTTAAAATTTTCCCTCGTGGCCAAATTATCAAACAAAATAACAACAGTTCCTAGGAGAGGATTTCTAAGTTAAAAGACCGAAAGTATAACCATTTCTCAGCTTGATGCACAATAACACACCTTCTTATGTAAACAGATATTACAATATACCGGTAGCGTTTATGCAGTATGCCATAGAGATGAAAACAATTAAAAACTATAAAACATCGCCAGGATTATTGACATGTATGGATTATAAAAGGATCAGTTAATACCTTAACAGCTCGTTTATGGGTGTCTTGAAACAAGAAATGCCAAACAGATAGCTTGACCACCTGGAACGAAATAATGGCAGCCCTGTACAACGCCAAAAAAGGACCAAAGCGCGAGTAAGCGAACAAAGTCTCGGAGCCGTGTATTCCAAGCATGTGCCCAAAGTCGGTCTCCAGCGACTGCTTCCGCCGCCTCGCATACTCGGCGGATGGTTTCTCTTCATGCACACTAGTAAATACCGTCGAGAAGCTGCATTTGCCAACAAAATTTTTTCAAAGATTGAAACAAACATCAATAGTTCGTAACGCAAACCTCATGACGAAGAATCCCCTGATATTGCAATCAACTGACCTGCGAGAAAAGGGAGGAGGTCGATCGTTCCTTCCGATAAATTTAATCTCCAGGCCCAGCTCCCATGATGAAAATGTTTTTGAAAAGCTACCAGCATTGCTGCCGAAAAATCCTGAGAGTTTAAAAGAAGAAGAAAGTAGTCATCATCTGGCGTGAAAAGAGGATCAGTAGACATGAAAAATAAAATTAAAAAAAAATAAATACCGTGGTAAATTATATGATTTCGCTGTCGATGAAGAATTGCGGCCAGCGCATTCCTCATGGACTAGGGTTTCAGCGCTGGCGCAGTCGTATGTCATGAGATGGTGGAATAGGAGGGGGGTGAGCGGCGGAGGCGAAGAGAGGAGAGTGAGAGTTGCGTTGCTCGGCAGTGGTGAGAGGGATGGAGCTAACCACGAGGAATCATTTCGTTGGCGAAAAAAGAAGGCAAGCAAAGCCACGACCGCTCGAGTGCAGAGTAAACAACTTGCTCTTTGGAGTGATTGATTAGCTCTTTGTTATTGAAAGGACCCTCCATCCATTTTATAGGCAGGAGAGCAAGAAGTGTACATTTGCATGTTTGTCTTTATTTTATAATTGTTGGATATTTTAGGTAAAAAAATAGAGAGTCTGTAACTCTGCCATCTTATTACTCGCCCGTATGATATTGGTTGTCCTTTGATCGGTAAGGTCCTTTTGATCGATTTTATTGAGTCGAGCAATTGGTCGGCTCTGGTGGTCATTTGGTTGTCTGACCGCTCGGTCAGCTTGAATCAGTCAATCTGTTAATTTGGTCCAGCTGCCGACTGTTGAACCATGGATGAGAAACTCATGTTGTTGTGATGAAACTAAACTGTCGGAATTCGACAGATAATTTGCACCTTTGACATGAGATCAATTTGGAGCATTCAATGGGTGTTTAGTGATGAGAGTCTTAGGTTTTCTGAAGAGCCTTAGAGAATCTTGTGAGGTGATTGGTGATATTTGGACGGGAGTTTGAATGATTCCTTCTCTTGGTTATGTGATTGATCTTTAGCTTGGCAGTCTTTGTTCAATTGGCTCCTGGTCTTGCTCTAATGGAGTTGTAGCCGGTCAAATAAACCCTTTGGTCTTCTGCTTATGTGATTTATGGTCTTCTTTCCATGAGCCACCCATGATCATACTTTTGTCTTTTAGTTTATTAATTTTTCTCAAGATTCTTGCTGACATACACAAATCTAGTAGCATTTTTAACAAGTAAGGACAATCATAGTTAATGGACATGGGTGATGGAGTTTGATAGTGAGATATGTATAATAAGGTGAGATTTATTATCATTTTATTACTAGCATGAACATATACAAATATCTAGCATGATGTATAATTTTATCATACTAAACATATTTATATGTGCTCATGCATTTGCACATTTATGACACTGTGTACTTTTTATGTTTACCATGTTATGTTGAAGCTAGTAATGTGTTGGCTGGAATAAACTACATGGGAAATTTTTTACCTAAAATTTGGCTTTTATGGCAATGCTAGGCATGTTAGGGGGGATCCACCACATGCACTCTAACAAGATAAAGCTACACTACTTGTAAGAGCAATGATACAATACTTCTAAACTTAAGAAACAGGAGAGTCTAATGGAAAAAAAACAAAATAAGTTGTCCCGACCAGTCAAAGGCAAGAAAATTTATAATCACAAAGCAAAATATCCTAAAATTATTGCTAAATAAGGAAAAAGGTCCAATGAAGGGCTGGCCAAGCCTTGGTGGCTGGAAGGAGATGAACCGAACAAGAGAAGTTAATTAGATAACCCATTGAGAAGTTATGGCTCATGTTTAGGATGGATGTGAGAGAAGACTTCCACGCCGGTCTATTAATGTAGGATGGGAAAATCAATCTCATATCTAATATCATCGCTCTTCTTAATAATTCTTAATTTCGTCAATTCTAGACTTGAGCTTTTCAAATATTGTTATGGGGAATATGTCATTCTTAAATTTAATATACACTATGTCATCATCTTTAATGACTATAGCTTTTCTAGTTTTATTAGTCTGCTTTTGATGTTTAATATTTTGCTTGGTGATTTACTCCCTCCCTTAATCATGTAAATCTATATATTTTTAAAATTATCCTATGTATTAGTACTAAACTCGATGATTGAAAGTATCAACTTTGGTGTAAGATGCTCCGCTTGTGCATAATCTCAAATGGCTTGTAACTCATGGACTCGCCACTAAGGAAAATTCAATCTCACCACCTAATGCTCTTTCCCACAAAACAGTTGGCAAGATTTTTCAAACTAAGATTTAGCATCTCTATATACCCGACTCAATGTTTGGAATGATCCAAGATATGAATGAATGGTCAGACGGTGGAAATAAATTCTCTATTTCTATCACTAAAAGTTTAATACTTAAATTCTGATGAAAGAACCACTAAAAAGAATAATTTAATTGACAAGTAAAATTTATACTCTTTTCAGTCGATGTTCCCTCTTCCCGTAAACATTAGTTCTTCTTCCATTGACCTTATTTAAAAGTTTAAAACTTAAAAAAAAAAGTTAAAACTATATAATGAGTTATCTAAAGATAACACAGGAGCAATCACAATTATAAACTACAGTAACCCAAAGAAAAGAAACAATATGCACGCTAATCTTTCATTTTTCATTCTAGAAAATAATATAATAATATGATGTATTCATGATATTTTATTCAACGAAAATAATATAAACCTCTAGTATATCATAGCTTTAACTCTATTATTATTTTATGTTATTAACATTCACATTTGTCTAATGAGCATTGTCAAAACATAACCTGCATATCGCTAATTGATATTATCCTCTTAGCATGGAGGTTAATAATATAAACATTACAATTGAATATCAGTCAGGGATGTGCCTACTCCCATAATAATTGAATCCTCACTACATTGGGTTTATGGAAGAATCATAATGAAGTATATGCTCATGTCTATCCAAGTTAACTATGGTACAAGAAATATAGTGTATAAACCCATATTCTGCCGACAAGTTATGGCCTAGTGACATATCATGTTTTGTCAAACACACTCTTTTGATCCATCTATTATATCAATTTAGGCAGATTTAAGTTCTCTTTCATTGAAAAACAAATCTTATTCATATTAGAATCCCCCTTCATTCATCCTTGACAGTACTCCTCTAAAATAAACTCTCCGAATGAACTCCTAAGAATGCACAACTTATTCTAGAATAATAAGCTCCGCAGACGACCCACAACGAATTTCTTTATCCAAGGTTGCTCCCCATACTCTGTTGGTTGCATCCAATAGGTTGGTTAGCTAGAGAGGAATAATTTTGAGATGAGATAATATATTATGTTTAATCTCATGAAATGATAATCTCAATAGTTGGCTATCAGCTATTTATTTGTTAATTTGAGCAAATTAAATCTATTCATCTTCTCCCTCACAGAAGTCGTTAATGCTACGAAGATGTCATTTATGCATTTCTAAAGCTTAGTATTTTGGGGCATTTATATAAATATCACTCAATTTCCATGTATTTACATAATATTACTTTTTATATTTATATCATCAAATTCTTACATAAAAGGCGTCATCATTTTAATTTTCTTTTTTTAAAAAAGTGAAATACACATTTTCATGCATAAAGAAGTGGTATGGATGTCAAAAATAAAATTTAATGTTAGACAAGTAAATACATAACAACTGACTGGTATGTGCGTATCTTTCTATTATTTTATATTAAAAAAATCATTATTTAAACTGTTAATATTAATTTGTATTAATAAAATAGAACAGTTATTAATAAGGAATTTAAATTAAATTGATTTTTAATATACATGTAACGAAAAAATAGTTTTTAAGCAGATTAATAGTATTTATGATTTAATTTGTTCAAATAACAGTTTTTGTATTTAATTAATTTATAAAACACAAAAAAGAAATTAATAATTAATTATAAATTTGATTAAAAAAAAATAAATTTGATTACAATTTTATAATAAAAATTGTTATCTATATATTGGGAAAAAACTGAAATTAATTTTATTGATGGACAACATATTAAATTTATTAAATTAAAATTCAATTTTTAAATTAGAGGTTATTCTTTAATTCACTTGGCAGGGTTCTAATTAATGATACACTGAAATATTTAATTAAAATAGCTTAAGTTTTATTAGTCTAAAGTAGGATTGATATTAATGGTCAAGTAATCATAATAAAATATCCCATTTATATAAATTATTGAATATTAAATAAGCTTTACCATCTATTATACTAAACAACTTTAACGATAGTATTCTACTTTCTTTTGGTTTGAAATATATGTAAAAATTCAAATTTAGGTGTTAGATATGTAAATATATAGGAATAAAGTGTTATGTCTGTAAACATTTGTTAAGAAAATCGAGTAGAACAAAATTTGAATACTTTTGAAATTATTTGTTATTCAGGAGCTATTTTGGCCAACAGCAGTAGTTTAGAAGCTGCAACGTTTGGGCGTTCGACGGTATTTTGAGTGATTGTGGAATAACAAACGAATGAAATACAGGCGTTGGACGGTATTTTGAGTGGAGAGGAAAGGCTGACATGTGTGATCGACGGCGTTTGGAAGGACTTGCGGGAATAGATGTGTTGTTCGACAACAGGTTCGACGATGTCAGTGATTATCCCAGCTGGAAACAATAGATAAAACTCTAAATCGGTTATGTTTAGGCGGCGAGAAGATTAGTTCACCTATTTCCAAGCAAGATACAAATACGCTGTTTGCAAAAGAAAAACAAAGCAATACTCCAAAGACCAAAATTCAGTTAACTTTTCTCAAATTCACAAAATCGACCATACAATACCCAATTAAAAACTAGAAAAATAGGAAATGATGAGAAATGATAGAAGCAAAGGAAGGAAACTTGATAGAAATAAAGGAAATGAAATAAAATAAAAATAGAAAGGTTAGTTTGGTCGGATGGACGTCTGTGGACGTAGGAAGCTTCGGTCCCTTGATAAGGAAATCCCCCAATTTGTGGGTCGTAGGAGTTCTTCCTGCAGTTCCCGCCAAGCTGTCGCATCATGCTATATATCATTTTTGATTAGTTTTTCCATTAGCAAAGGTGGCTTGATGACTATGATGGAAAATAGCAAAGATGGTTAATTTAGTGGTCCATATCCTATTAGTTTGATGACTATTTTATATTATATGCTCTCATTATAAGCCAACTACTATTATTATTCGTCAAGAATAAGTAGTGTGGAGTTGTACTGCGTTTGGAATGAAGAGGGAAGGCTACTATGTGCGGTTGACAGTGTTTGGAAGGAATTACGGGGATAAATCTACAGTTAGACAAAAGTTTCGATGTCGTCAACGACTATTCCAGTGGCAAACAATGGAGAAAACTCTGAATAAGTGAAGAGCGGCAAGGTGGTTTCCACCATATGCTCCTTCGAAAGATACATATAGACTATTTGCAAAACGAAAGGAATACAACATTCCAAAGAGAAAGTCAAAGAAACGTTTCTCATATTCATAAAATCAACCAAACTGAAATCCCAAAAATAAGTACATCAACATATATAAAGGTCTTCTCATAGCAAATACCTAATTAGAAATAAGAGAAATATGAAAGGATAAGAAATGAAAGAAGTAAAGGAAAATAACTTGATGAAAGTAAATGAAATGACATAAAATAAAATAAAATAAAAATAGAAAGTTTTGTTCGGTCAGCTGGGACATTCGTGGTCGCAGGAAGCTTTGGTCCCGTGATACGGAATCCAACAATTCGTGGGTCGCAGCAGTTCCGTCTACGGTTCCCGCTAAACTCCCATCTCATGTTATGTATCATATTTGATTCGTCTTTCCATTAACAAAGGTGGCATGACGACTATGATGGAAAATGATTTATGTGCCAGCAAACATAGTCAATTTAGTGATCCACATCCCATTAATTTGATGCCTATTTTTGTATAATATGCTTTCATTATAAGGCAACTACTATTATCATTCATCATTAATAAATAATGTCAAGTAGATCAAGCCCAATAAATTCTAACAAATTGGATAAACCAATATCTTTCAAATCCAACTGAATTACTCTCAAATATTCTCATTTTGGTTGCGTCAAATCTACTATTACAAGCTAACCACAATAATACTCATAATCACAAAATTAAAACAAAAACACAAAAAAAAGGAAGAAAAAAAAGTAGCATAAGATCTAATGCATAGCAGTTCATGTGTTGATCTCACTATTTTATCAATGCTTAGTACCATTTACAACATTTTTTGTTACTTTTTTAAGGATTTCTATGATGAGAAACTTTTCACTAGCATATCTACTAGTTTGATACCTATAAACAATTTCTTTTGGGGCAATTATATACATAACACTGAAAAATTATCATTTACAAATATATCACTCTTTTTCATCCATTTTTCTAATTCTCACTCAAATATCAAAATTCACTGTGAAATCCCAACCCATATTTTTTATCAAAGTTTCAATGGTTTGGTCATGGCAAGGGTAAATGCATTAGTTCGGTAACTCAAAAAAAATCTCCCATAGCTAGTTTTGTAAATAGCAATATTTTGGGTGATGTATAGGTAATTATTCCATTTTTTCTTGGGAGAAAAACCTATAATGTCACAATAACTCTAAGAAATCATCTCTTTCCACAACAGTTTCACAACAAATTTTATAGAAAACTACAACAATCTCGGCCGGATGGTAAGTGAATGAGATATGCGTATTATTTAATATCACCATAAATAACCAAAAACAAACGCAAGAAGAATTCGAGAAAATGAATCCAGATACCAACCCCAAGCGGCCAAGCCAACTCCTTAATTAACAATAATGTTCACAAACTTCCTTTTTGCAAAAGCCAACCACCATTTGTTAGGGGTACCATTAGACCTGTAGGCACAGCTAAGTAATCTACCGCTTGTTTCTTCCCTTATCTGCTTCAAATAATTCCTGAAGAGCTCTGCATGAAGTAAAATATAAAGTTATTAGTTCTAGATCAAGAATAAAAATCTAAAACAATCAAGAGAATTTTGCATACATATCACACATTTCTTATATATTTACATATGAGAAAAGTGTAAAAACAGTCCCCTACTTCTCGTCGGGGGCCATTTTAGTTCTCCCTATGGACTATTTCAGCCGTATGAAAAGAGTTTGCGGACTAGTCCAACACTTTTATAATCTTTGGGATTAAAATGACACCGTGTAAATAATAAAGGGAATGTTTTGACACTCATTCACATATCACTGTCGGTCAACTTTTTGATTTTGAAAATTAAAAATAACTTTGAAATTTAATTTAAATATAAGAGTTATATAGTTTGAGTTTTGAAAGTAGCATGTTTTAATTTTTGAAAAATGAGACCAATGAATCTCATTCGTCCAATAGTTTGCATTTGCATAATTGTGTCCTATACCGCGAATATTACACACTCTCCAAAGATAAGTGTATACCTCGGCAATAGACTAAATCCTGCAAATTAAGAGATTTATGATATCCGTTTGGTCAGCGAACCTTTTATATGTGACCGACAAGTTCTTCTATCTAATGCAAAGATTAAATAGAGTTTATTTTACCGGGATTCTAAGTTCCATATAGAGGCAAACCCCTATAGTTAATTACATCCCAAATGACGGGGGTCACTTGAGAAAACTCTCGATAATGATGAGAGGTACTAGCTTTCAAAAATTTGAGGTTTAGGTTTTAACGGTAGGGTGTGGAAAAACAAATCGGAGTGGCTCAAGTAAGAACAGTTCTTTCATGAGTCCAAAGGAAGGAAAATGTAGGGGATGTCATAGATCCTGAAGAGAAACCTCAGTGACTTCCCAAGCTATCCTAATGTGTGGCTGAGTTCTGGAGACGATGTTATTTAGATGTTTAATTCTGTCAATTTTATTATTTGGGACTTACATTTGCATAATATCCAATTATACAAATATTTGCAGAGATAAGAGGGTTTACGTCGTACCGGACGACAATCTTGGAACCTAAGACGAGTTAGAACTTACGTTGCACAACATGGTTGTACAGGAGCCTAAAGAGGGTGTGAGGATTTACGCGCACTGAGCGAGCTACCTCGAAGTCCTATGAGTTGTTATTTAGACTAGGAAAGTTTAGCTGGTGCAGACTTGCTTTGCTGTTGTAGAATCACCTCCACTTGTAGTCTGCTCCAAGCTGTTTGCCGCGCTGCCCACGAAGTTGCTCCAAACTCCTCATCGAAATTTTGAAATTTAATTTAAATGTTTTGACACTCATTCGCATATCACTGTCAGTCATAAAGTCTACGGTTCAAAAGATTTTACCAGGTGTGTTCCAAAGTTTTGGTTTTGTTGTCATTATAGAGGGGTTAAGGTTGATTAGAATGACATCGATTAGGATCCTACGATTCCCTCGTTACGGTACCACTATTTTCTTTTGAATTTACTCGGTCCAAATGAGTTGTTAAGCTCATTTAAACTGAGGAGATCTCGTTAATAACCGTGTGTTACCTCATTCGAGAGACTTCCGTAAAATAAAAAGTATTTGTTATGTTTTTTTTTTTTTTAAATGTTGTTTAATTTTTTAAAATTGTTTTGTTTTGAACATGGAATCACAATCAGTGTCTGCATGAAATGTTAGAGCAAAAGTAAACTGCAGTAAAAAAATAACAATAAATAATATGTACCTGACGTATTTGCTGTTACTATCTATGTTTAGCTCACAAAACAGAATATAATTTGCAGAGAATTTAAATAAATTCCAGAAAAAAAACAGTAAGCAGCAGAATGAGTAGTAACAGTAGCTAGGAACTCCAAACAGGTGATCCTAAAACTTCCTACAACTCCGAACAACAACTAACATGCTAGTACGGTGACCCTAAGATTTCCTACGAACCCAAACAACAATTTGCAACACCAAACAACACTTGTATGGTCTCCTACGAAACCAAACAACAATTTGCAACACAACAACACTTGTATGGCCTCCTACGAACCCAAACAGCAATTTGCAACACTAAACAACAATTGTATGGTTTCATCCCACACAGAACAGTCCTCCAAACCCAAACAACAATTTGAAACACAAAACAACACTTGTATGACTTCCTACGAAATCAAACAGTCTTTTGCAATACTAAACAATCCATGTATGGCTTCCTACGAACCCAAACAGTCATTTGCAACACCAAACATCACATGTTTGATTTCCTACAAACCCAAACAACAATTTGCAACACCAAACAACACTTGTATGGCTTCCTACGAACCTAAACAACAATTTGAAACACCAAATAACCCCTGTATGGCTTCCTATGAACTCAAACAGCTATTTGCAACACTAAATAACGCGTGTATGGTTTCCTACAAACCCAAACAGCAATTTACAACACCAAACAACACTTGTATGGCTTCCTACGAACCCAAACAACCATTTTCAAGTATTTTCCAGCACTTCTATACCCAAACAACAGCTTTAGAGCTTTGGATAGCACTTCTACAGTGATTTTCAAGTACTTTCCAGCACTCCCATCAATTTTCAAGAACTTTCCAGCACTCCTAAAACCACTAAACAGTACTTGTAACTCTCCAAATAACTCAAGCAACAAGACATCTATCAATTATATTTGGCCACCCCCCTCAACAGAAGCAGTGAATTGCTTCGCATTTGTATGTATAGCCCCTCAATAAGGTCCACTAAACTTATGTACCGACAGCTTCAATCGTCCAATCTAACAAACTAGACCAAGAATGCATGTCTGTGGAGAGGATTTCATTTCAAATTTATGTAAACAATTTGATAGCAATAAGATGCAATAGTTGGAAGAATATACCTGGCCTTACCCTTCTTCGGCACAACAAGAACACAACAAGGAATGAAAAGGAATGGGAGAGGGAGGTAGCTGGTCGCTGGCGAGAAGGAGGCCAGCTAGGGCTTCGATCTAGGGAGGCGAGCGAGCGTCTCAGGCAGGGGAGGCGGTCCTGCCGGCTAGAGCTTCGATTGTCGAGAGAAAGAGACGAGGGGCTAGGGCTTCGGTGTAGATCGGCGAGACGTGCGAGGGGCTCCAGTGCGGGGCTCTGATGTGGAGCAGCGGCAAGCGGGAGTTTTGTCGAGAGCGGGGATCTGAATCCCTGGCGAGGAAGAGACGGCAGGTGAGGGGGCTCAGCGCAGAGAGGAGATTAGCGGGTGAAAGCTTCAGTACAGAGAAGAGCGAAGCAGGTGAGCGGGCTTGCGCAGAGGAAGAGAGGAGCCAGAGTCGAGAGCGTCGGGGGAACGCGAGAGGGATGCAAGCGAGGGTTTCGGTGCCTGAGGCAGAGAGGGCGAGGAAGGAGCGGGGGAGCCAAATCGAGCAGAGGGTGAGGCAAGCGGGGAAGCCGAATTGAGCAGAGGGTGAGATGAGCGGGAGAGCCGAATGGGAGAAAGGCCAAGCCCCAGCGGGATTTGTATCCCTCAAATTGCAGTAGCCGTTAAGTTTGCGTTGGGCGGGGAATTGAATAGTTTCCCTGAGCGGCAACAACTTAATTGGAATAGCTTAATGGGAGATTAAATGATAAATTTGAAATTTAAAGTTTGAAATTCAAAAAAAATATAAGCTGAGGAAACTAGTCCGTGTTCAGCCTGAATCGAACCCGAGTTGAACCTGGGTTAAGCCCGGGCCCGCGCCTCACTAACTAAAAATAATGTGATTTGATATTCATGCTAATTACTCGCGAGTGAAACCATAGCAATATGGGTATCCTTCCTAGGTAAAGTATACGTCTCGGACGCATCTGTGTGGTCTGTTTCTCATCCAGGGTTGTCCGGACTAGTTCGCTGACGGACAAGTCAATTCAAGTCAAAATCGTGCATGGTGCGATGCGTATGCAAAATGCGGCGTTAGTGAGTGTTCAGTTCGCAAGAGGTTCCCTAACAACTACTCTTATTTATGTAGGAACTCAATTCGAGTTTCATATGTCGATTCTAACCAACTCAACAAGATGCCAAGGAATTGGGACCGCCCATGCAAGACTCGGATGAGTGACGAGGTGGCTCGAATTTTCTAAATGGTGTGGGTCCGTTACTAATCCTCTAAGAGGGTAAAAAAAAAAACCTAAGGCTAGACCCTAGGCTCTAAGGAAAGAAGCAAAGACCTCACCCAAAAATGAGGTCAACACTAACATCTAAAGTTTGATATTTATATTTGCAACATTTTGATGTTATAAACCTTTACATGAAGAGGAGAATTCCACTTCAAAAAAAAGTTAGTTTTATGAATATTTTTGAGATGTTAAAAATTTGACGTAAATAGAAAGTTTAGACGCTATACATATGAATAAACAAGAATTGTGTTGTATGTAAATGCCCAAACAATTAAATTAAAAAAAAAGCAAAAATTATATACATCCCACACAAGTCTTATGTATTTACATATCTAACACTTAAAGTTTGATTTTTACACTTATAATACTTTGGTATCATGAGCCTGTGCATGAAAAGGGGTTAGATATGTAAATACACTAGGATTGAATTGTATATAAATGCCCATACAATTAAACGAATTAAAAAGAAACAAAAATTTACATACATATCACATTATGTATTTACACATCTAACACTTAAAAGGTTGATTTCTTCACCTATAACACTTTGGTATCATAAAAAATATGGGTGAAAATGAGTATTCCACTTTTAAAAAGTTAATAATTGTGGTATTTTTTATGTGGCATCCAATTTTTGTGTATTATAAATATAAATATGAAAATTTAGGTGTTTAATATGTCAATACATAAGAGTTGCGAGATATGTATATATTTCACGAACAAAGGAGGGGCATTTACACACATACCACACAATTCTTATGTATTTACATATCTAAAACCAAAACATTCATATTTACTTGCATGCCAGTCAAATCTTTAACATCTCAACAAAAACATCACCTTCATTACCTTATTAAAAGTGAAATACACCTTTGATGCACGAGTTTATGATACCAAGGTGTTATAAATGTAAATATCAAAACTTGGATGTTAGATGTGTAAATACATAAGAATTATGCGGTGTGTACGTAAACTTCCCAAAAAAGAGTATTAGCGTATGCCTGCTTCTTCTTGAGATTGTGGATAGGTAAAGAGTCCAGGAAAAGGAAAGCCTTGTTCTCCAGGAACTGGAACATTTTCCAGGCCCAGATTTATTATTGCTTTGGTACCCACAGCCAAAGTTCTGCAGCCTTCAAGCCTTTTCAAGGCCACATTAATGTAAAATGTAAGGTAAATGAGCAGCTTATCTGCAGAACTTCTAATATCAAAATTCCTGAAGAAGACGTTAGCTCGAAAGAAGGATATAGATTCGTCAACAATATCAATCTTGTCTGCAACCAAAAAAAAAGGATTTACATGCATAACATTCAATTCTTATGCATTTACATATCTAAAATCTAAATTTCAATTTTTACATATATGCCATCTTACCTATACATGAAAAGATGTATTTTACATTTTAAAATTTGAAATAAAAATGCTTTTGATGTGATATGCAAAATTTGGGTGGCATAACTGTAAAAATCAAACATTAGGTCTTAAATATGTAAATACATAAGAATTGGGTATCTAAATGCCCCAAAATATTAAAAAAAAAATGATGATTAAGAACTGGAATCTGGAAACAAAATTCACTAAATATATATATTTGGATGAAAGAGTTGAATTCTTGAAGAAACCTGGATCTGAGACTGGAGCAGGGCCCTTGATGTGAGTTTTTAGTGGGAGAAGAGGGCATCCACAGGCTTTTGTTATGCCCTCCTCATCAACAAAGCTGGAGTGGTATACCTGTGAGTATCAATAGAAATTAAAAGGAAGTATTTCGGGCTGTGCAAGAATAATCAGTATTAATTTTTTGGGGCATTTACATACAAACCACCAAATTCTTATGTATTTAAATATCTAACACCAAAACTTTGATTTTTACACGAATACCAGCCCAAAACTTTCATAGCATATCAAAAATATCACTATTTTAGCTTTTAGAAAGTGAAATTACACATTTTCATGCATATTTAGGGTGGAATGTATGTAAAAATTGAAGTTTAGGTGTTAGATATGTAAATACTAAAGGTGGCATATATGTAAAAATGGAAGTTTAGCTGTAAGATATGTAAATATATAATAAATCAGTGGTATGCATGTAAATCTTCCTATTTTCTCTTAAGAGGTTTATTTTTTGCCTCTTTTATGTCTGCTTCAGTGGTCAACAATAAACATTAGGGCAGAACTACATAAACAAATTCCTGTAAATGAAAATTTTAGCAACACCGACTTGATACATAAGATTACAAATCAAGGACCCGAGGTTAACCTTGTTAACTCCCAATTAATCCAAAAGTCATGCTGAGCTGCCGCATTAGGATATCTTATCAACAACGCAAAGTTTAAGACCTCATCTAAATATCACAAAAATTTAGAGCAGCAACGCCCGTGCTCGGAGTGCTCGGAGTGCTCTTAACCCACAGCGATACTTAGTTCCTCTTTCTAGTAACGAAAAACAATATCGGGTACAATAAAACGAAAGAGAA
>NW_018164854.1:612283-617172 GCF_001263595.1 Phalaenopsis equestris
TAAATCAATGTTTAGCTTGTATATTAATCATCCATCAATATATGGTCAATGAAAAACTATATAAGACCGCTGATTCAGGTACAATAGAACTGTGGAACCATTCAACAATGCAGTCAAAACATAAAACTAATGAGATAAAACAAGTTTAAAGAGCATGAAAAAGAAGGCTAGAGTGAAGTGATCCTTCATCTGACCATCTTTAAAATACTCATTGGCAGCGGCAATTCTTGGAACAGAACTTCATATACCAAAACTAAAAGCATAAATGACTTCTATGCAATCAGTTTATTGCATTTTTCCAACCCCAAACTTTCAAACTCTCAGTAAGTTCATCAGATTCAATCGTATTACAATACGAGGGAACTTGTGGACCTGTGGAGTGCTCTTTGGGGGGCTATTTTTCTTCAATTTAACAAATGAAAGAACACTATGAATAAAGAACTATGACTAAAGAGGATAGAGCTCAATGCAAGGAATGGGAAAAGAACGATACAGATTACAATTAAAATTAAGATGAACATCCCCAAACTTTCAAACTCTTTGTAAGTTCATCAGATTCAATCGTGTTGCAATATGTGGGAACTTGTGGACTAGTGGAGTGCTCTTTGAGGGGCTGTTTCTCTTCAATTTAAGCAACGAAAGAACACTATGAATAAATAACTATGATTAAAGAGGATAGAGCTCAATGCAAGAAATGGGAATAGAATGATACAGATTACAATTAAAATTAAGATGAACATCTAAAAGAGGTATATATAAATATATATAGACACTTCTTCAATTAAATTGATCTTTTAAGTTTATAATGTACATAATTCTTTTAGAATGATCTTAATATGCTAAGAAACTTTTGTAAACCACCAGAGCTTGTTCATAGCACGAAAGTTAGGTTTTGAATACAAGTAATATGAGTGTTTAACTGTTAGGTCCAGTTATGTTCCTTAAAGGTTAATTGCAAATGAAATATGGTAACTTGAAAAAAGCATAAAACAAAATACCCAATGAAATATTTTGCGGCTTAGCAACTCTTCAGCAAAAGAATATAGATATTCCTTATATTGTGCCATCTTGACAGCAATATTAAGGTAAGAATTTGCTCGGGAGGCAAGAGAGAAATAGTCTGCTGAGCTGACAATGTCAATGCCATGGGGAAAGTCGCCCTGCCTCCCAATATTTTCTTGAACAGCAGCTGAAGCAGCTCTTCTACAGTTAACCTAGGATCCATCATAAAGGAAATTCAATATATATTATTGTAAAAAAAAACTTACAATAGGAACTGAAAGAATATTGCTTTAGCATTCTGGAAAAAGAAAAAAAAGAGAATATATAGTGCACAATCTTATGTATTTACATGTCCCACGCCTAAACTTTCATATTTACGTACATGGTACTTTAGTGCTATAGACCTATGCAAGAAAAATTCTATTTCCTTTTTAAAAAGTAATAATAGCACTATTTTGTATGTGACATTAAAGATTTGAGGGTTATGTTTGTAAATATGAGAGTATATGTGTGTGATATGTAAATACATGAGAATTGTGTGCTATGTATGTAAATGCCCAAGACAAAAAAAATAAATTAAACAATAAAAAATCACAACCCCTACTGATGACATGGGATCACCTCACGGTCATAACAAGCAACTGTTAGAAGATGTGGGACAAGCTGCTCTAGAATATCCCTCATATCTGAGTAATTGTATGCCCGACCAAATGCCCAACAAACATATGCAGCAGCATCACGTACATGCGAACCAATGCTATGTGGACCTCTTCTGATATCATAATGCAAGGCCTGAAGAGAAATATCTGTTTATCAAATTGAAATTCAAAAACGTGCCACATGTTTAATTTTTTTGATCTGGCAAGCATAAAATATGCAAATAAGTTGTTAATGGATAAAAAAATGCGATTTTCAAAAAACAAGCATTCATTATTGCAATAAATATAAAAAAATCTTACCATATTTTGATGCAAGGCATCAAATTTGCTGGCACAAAATAACAAATGAAGCGAGTGTAAGGACATGCAAAGAATAGAACTCTGAGAGTAGCTCTACAAGACCGAACACTGTAGGAGTATTGCTGATTTCAAACTAATGTTTAGGTTTCAAGCATTATTTTTAGTTTGGCAGAAGCCTTCCAGCTCTTGTGAAGCTGGGCTTGTGATAGAAACGAGAAAAGTTTCCGATAGTATTAGGGTAGAACTAATTAAATATATTCCGCCGGTATCAAATCAAAGTGATACAATCTTATATACATAACAGATTAACACCTACAATTCAAAAGGTATGATATCTCCCAAAACATAACCCTAGGATTCAAGGCAACAATCACATATAACATAACCCTAAATATATTAAGATCTATTTATACTCCACAATAATAACTAAAAAATGACTAAATTGCCCTTTTAGTCTTGCGCCTACATTAGTTTTCAAATTATTTGATACTTGGAACAGCAGGCGCCGGTCTAACATTACTCTGCTCCCAAAAAGACACACTATCCTTAGAGTGAAAGAGAAGAAACTGTTGTCGGATCAAGTCATATGTCTCCCAAGTGACATCATAATCTGACAATTATTTCCATTTAATCAACACTTCTTTTCCACCTATCGATTTTTCGCGCACCTTTTTTAACTCAAGTGTCTCCAAGAGAACTTCCATATCTCCATCCTCTCCGCAGAAGTGCCCAATGCATAAAACTTAACCTATTAGTGTAACCATATTCTTGTTGTGCATAATTCTTCCCAATATTCAATCAATTGCAGCACCCTTAGTAGCTCCCACTGACGGAGCTCAACTGATTGACTGCCTTGGACGACATAAGAACTGCATTAGACAATGGACCTGTCCATAAATATTGTAGCAAGTCATTTGCTTGAATACTTCTAAATTCAACATCTACCAACTTATAGTTCCATACAAGTAAAGTCTCCTGATGCTCAAAGTGACGCCTAGGAGTTCTTTATGTGAAATACTCGAATACATGCTTCATAATGTTAACCCAATCCATGTTAAGATATTTTGACATTGTAGTCATCTGCTCTCCATCTGTAAGAATCAAAAACATTTCATTTTCTGCTATCAGCCACATTGTATTCCCTCAAATTATCATCTATGACGCTTCTGTTACTTACACTAAGAACAACAATGTTGTTTTTGGATCATTGCAAAATGTTGGCAACGGATCTTTTAAGTCTATGTGAAGCTTAAGCTCCATCACCTTAGTTTGATCGCCTCCTCTTCTACCAAAAGTTTTAACTAGCTTTGTTAAGATTGAACTGAAACCTTGGGGGTAGCAGTATGGGTGAACACTTATGAGAGAAAGCCCCGGTTTTAGGTCATTGGATGCTCGTGTTCCCTCAGAGGTACCAACCCAAATGACAACTAATAAATTTCTGCAAATTATTGTAGGAGCAGTTAAATCGATGTCAAAATCTTTGTCAACTTTATAGGCAAGCATTCAGTCGATTTAAATGGTTCATTTTTAGATTGGGCAAACCAATTTCAACCGAAATCCAAAATCCAAAGTACCAAACCAAACAATATTTTCATAAAATCAAATTAGTCAAACCAAAGTTTAATTCGGCCTACACGGTACATTTTTAGATAAACCAAAATATACTTTAAAAGTATAAGGATATGATGATAACGAGTGCAAAAGAAAATTATTGAGTGAGAATTATGTAATGTTGATCACTAGAAAATTTACTTCTAAACATTTCAAAGAAGATTTACTTAAAAAAAATCAGTTTTCGGATCATTCAATTAAATAATACAGTAAAACCGAACCATAAAACGAAAACCAAACTTTAACATTTTTAAAACCATAACCGAAGTAAAACCGAACCATAAAATGAAAACCAAACTTTAACATTTTTAAAACAATAACCGAATTTTTTAAAACCGAAAAGAATCAACAAAACTGACTTATTTTTTTAAAACCGAAAAGAATCAACAAAACTGACTTTGATATGGTTCAATTTTTCGGTTTAAAACAAATAATGCATACCCTTGGCCAAATTCATGTCATGTGTCTCTTCCATGCAATGCAAGTCAGTCGAGAATTTCAACTTTGCTTCCTGTATTGCCCTGATCATGGTCTTGAGTATCATCAATGTCTTGCACAAACTAGGGTCATCACGAAGCACTACCGTCTCATCTCTTTCTTGAGTTTCCAATTCATCTTAGTCTGCCCTAAAGATTGCAACCATTAACGACCCAATATCAGGTCAATGCTCCCTACATCCAAGGGGAAAAATCCTCTATCGCCTAATTAGCTTGCAGTGTTAAAACCACCTCTTTACAAAGTCTCGTGCTCTTCTCCACCTACTCATCTACATTATGACTCTAAAATTTTTTGCGTCAATCATCTCAAGTCCCAATCGCTTCACTACTCGAGTACAGATGAAGTTGTGAGTGGCCCCACTATCAACAAACACCATAAGTCCTCTCTGATTTGTCCCTGAAGTTTCATAGTGTGGTTCGATGTTAACCTCACCACCGAGTTCAATGAGATTTCTGCCACATCCAAGTGAGTGTGTTCCTCCACCTCCTACACCATAACCGCATATGTTTTTTTCATCCCCTAATTCCTCTTTGTTACGCACTATAAAAACTTGTCAGGTCCAATCCTTGCAACTGGTCCCGAGACAAACTTCTCATCACACCGAAAACATAACTTCTTGGCTTGCTTCTCCTAAATCTCTATCTTTGTAAGGCATTCGAATGTTGTCCCTAATAATGGCCCATTATTCCTATCCCACGGAGCCTCCCACTAAAAAAAATCTCATTGTTTGAGTTTTTGGTAACATCATTGTAACATTTCGGTAGACCGCTCCACTTATGTTGCTACTATTAGACTGTTCTATGGCATTTTTATCTTCAA
>NW_018164854.1:617272-631426 GCF_001263595.1 Phalaenopsis equestris
ACTATTAGACTGTTCTATGGCATTTTTATCTTCAATCAATTGTGTTAATTCCATAGTTTTCCCCAATCATCGCAATCTCAACAGACAAAACGCTACTCAAATCTCTGACTTCACCTCATTCATGATGTTTCTTTCCAACACTACTTCTGATATCCCACTCAAACACTCTGATAACATATCAAATTTCTCATTATAATTCATGATAGACCCTTTTTGAACCAAAGCAATAACTGCTCGTGTAAAATTCACTTCTTGTGTGGTTCTGAAAATCTCCAACATTCGATCTTTGAATTTTTTCCATGTTCTGATTGGTTGAAATTGTTTTCTCAATTGATACCACACAAGAGCCTTGTCTTCCAAACAAAGGGTACTGTAGGTGAGTTGTGGGCTGGAAAGTGATTGGCAAGTCATGCGTGTTGCTGGAAGGGATCCAGAGAAATCAGGGTTGGTGGCCTGCTAAGAAGAATCAGAAGTGAGTCACGACTGCTGGGAGGAGCTGGATGAGCCACTAGGAGGTGTTGGAGAGGACGGAAAACGGCTGGAAGGGATCTGGTGGGAGGGAGCAGTAAGGCTGACAGCTGCTGGAAGATGTGGATGAGGTCGGTGGCGTGCCTTGAAAGGCAGAGAGGAGTTGGTGACAGCGCGAAAGTGGGGGGAACGATGGAGATAGTCACCACCTCGAACGAGTTATAGCCGGAGACCCTTCTCGTCGTCGGATACAGTCCTCGAAAGGGAAAACTCCCAAAATCAATAAAAAAGCTACATAACCTAGGCAACACCACAACTATATATAACATGTATTAGTAACTAGATTAGGTAATGATTAGAATAAGAAAGAAACTGTAAAAGAAGAAATAGAAAAGGCATGGAGTAGAATAGGTAAAGGGTCGACCAGTCCAGCAAAATTGGACTAAACTTCCCTGGAGTTGGTTCAGTCGGCCCCCATTCAGAGCTTTACGTCACGTCTCCATAAGGCTTGCACATCAAAAGGCACTAGCGCAGTTAGATGCAACCCTTTGTGGGGGTACTACCCATCGTGGTTCCCAATTTTAAGCAGAAATCCTTCGAATCAATCTTATCCAACCCTGAATCACACTTCATACCATGTTGTCTATTGTCGCTTGATCCAGTCGTTCGTACGTAGCACTATTCCTTCCTAATGTTGTTGCTCGCCTCCTAAGGCAGGCGATGACAGGTTTGCGTGAAACTCTATGATCTACTTCATCATTTCTTCTAGGGCCTTGAATCTCCCCTCCATGGACGAGAATCGTCCCTCCATGAGCAAGAAACACTCATCCGTTTCAGATATGATTTGACTCGCCTCTAAAATATAAAACGCTGGCATGAATATGGACGCAACACGGCACAAGGCTTTGGCTTGGTGATTAAACAAAATAGTAGTTATAATATAGTTTAACATATTTCTATTTAAATAAAATATTAATCCAAGTGTTAGATCTCCTTTCTCTCTCAAAAAAAAAGTATAACTCCAGCTCCCATAGGTGAAACATAAGTTGAAGTTTAGATAATACCGGGCACCCCAATAATGCATCAAACAAAAAACTAGTTCGGTGCCAATTTCTTAATCCTCTAACATTCTAGAAAATCACATCTTGAAACAATTTAAAGTTCGCACATGGAAATATCAAATAGATAACTACAGTAATGCTAAAAGGCTCAGCCCATAAAAGTTGAACCGCTTCATGAGGAATGAAGATTACATGCATGTTCACTAATAAAAGAACTCACCTTTATTATTAAAGGAACTACTTTAGGAAAGCTAACCGGCAGCAATAAACCTCTTCGACCAAATTCCGCTAAAGCCAAGCAACCTCCATGCCATGATCCATCTCCCTTCAAAAGTCAAATTAATAGGCAAATGGATCATTAAATTGAGTGATAATAAAATAAAATTAGAAGAGAAGATGACAAAAAAAAATTAGAAGAGCAACTTCCGCCCATCTTTACATTGGCTTTCCATGCACAAATTATATGAACCAAAAGCCATGATTATACACTTTATAATATTAGGATGTGACTGGTCCTGCCATACCTCACCAGGGGAAAATAGCTCTAATATGGAAGACAACACTTCCTCTGCGAGTGTAGATGTTAAGCATGCAGTAATTCGGCCAATACCTTTGGCAGCAGACCATCGCACGACAGTGTCCTACATGATTTAATTACTATTAGATACCTATAAGCATACTACAAATCAAACGCAACACATGCGCCTACAAAAAATTTTGCCCTCATGTTATCATCAGAGAACATTAACATGAAAGCCTGGTAAAGAAGCAAGCTATCGAACACAGAGAACATAAACAGTGTAGTATGCATTAGATGCTGGGATAGGCACGGAAAAAATTATTTCTGCATTATCTTAACGTAAAACAGATGCAAAATTTACACTGTCTTGTACTCTGGCCTAAAATTAACTACCCTCGTTTCAATACTGGGACAGGTTCGGAAAAAAATATTAAGATAAATGCAGCTTTAATGATACAACTGATAGATTGTGCTCATGTTATGGGTGTATAACAATATAAGTCATTAAATTTAAAAATAAAGACAGCTAAATTTTTGTTCCACCATTAAGTTAAAAATACATTTATTGGTCGTGATAAAACCAATGTTTTATGGATTAAATACAACGTGCATGCATATTATCTTTAAAATTCTGAACTACTATAACTTAGAAAAGTAATTATCCATTGAGTTTGCTATTTATTTAACCCTTATAATTGACAATCACTTTCAGGAAATTCATCATAATTAAATTGATGAAAGAAGAGTGTAAATTTAAGCAGAAGAAAAACAATAGGAGATAAATATTTCAATAAATACATGCATCAATTTGTATTTTGCAAATTTATGATTTTATAAGAAATGCAATGTATCTTACGAATTTCTTATAAATAAATCTTATGATTTAGTTGGCCCTTTTAAGATGGGAGGACTATATGTTTCAAATTATTCGACAGATTTTAGAAATACTTGTGACGTAAATTGAATCGTCTATTCCCATCATGATATTCCAAATTTTCGAATTGAATCGTGCTAAAAAATAACTTGTGAAGCGCGCTCCAACCAAAAGTGTCTGTGATGATGTGATGATACGAGAACCATATGCGAAAGGAAGAGAATTTGGCAAGAAATGTTAGTGATGCTAGAAAGATATCTTATAGCATTTTTAACTTCAAGATAAGCATATTTTTTTTAGAAATAGGTTGTACACCCTTGATGTTCGCTACAGGAGATTATCTTGCTTAAACTTCATGATGGAAGTCCTACAGATATACTGGGTGAGAGATGTTAAAAATTGTATATAGTTTAGAGTCTTATTTGTAAATACAAAATATAGATGTCAAGGATTTTATTTGTATAGAAAGTTGTAAGGCTATATATAAGCTAAAGCTTTTCATGAATAGTAGAGATTTCTTTGAGCAAAAATATTTCAATTTGGTATCAAAGCTCTTAACCTACTGCCTCCCACACGCCTGCCGCTAGATACAAAGAACTTTGTGTTGTCCTCGCTTTGTGTTGTCCTCGCTAGCCTCGACTAGTTGTCCTCGAAATCACGAAGCAGCAGCGATGAACGATCTAGGTTCGCAAAGCAGCCGCGAAGAGTACGATCGGAGCAGCGTCGTCTTAGTGAAGCAGCCGCGATCTCTAACACCGGCATCATCTTGGCAAAACAGTCGCGATCATAGCTAACAGAGGAGGCTTTGGCTTCAAACAGGGAGGCGGGAGCAGCTTAGGTGGTCTTCATAGGCAGCAGTCAGTGTGGTTTTGCTTGAAACTCAGGAATGAGGAAGGCAGAGGAACAGGGCCTTGATTCTGGAGTTGGACTCGACAACAAAGAGGCGAAGGATCGAAATGGTTGTTGTTTTGAGTGCGGGACAGAGGGGGAGCGATAGGCAGCAGTCAGTGTGGTTTTGCTTGAGACTCGGAAATGAGGAAGGCAGAGGAATAGGGCCTTGATTCTGGAGTTGGACTCGACAACAAGGAGGCGAAGGATCGAAGTGGTTGTTGTTTTGAGTGCGGGACAGAGGGGGAGCGGCTTCGTGCGAGCTAAGGCAAAGTGGATCGCATGAACTTGCAGGAAGAAAGTCATGTGTGATCTATGTGACCTGTGTGATCTAGACTTGGTACTTGTGATTAAAAATGTCTGGAGACGGAGATAGTGCAAAAGGTAAGGGATTGAAACTTTTGGGGAAGAAGGTTCCTGAAGTTCTAAAAATCTTGGTCGGGCTCATACAGGGAGCTAACATCTTGATGGAGAAGTAGGACACCTGAGCATTAGATCGACAGATGCTACAAGTATGGAGAAGTAGGACACCTGAGCAAGGCTTGTTCAAAGCCACCCAAGAAGAGAGATACGAGTGGACGTGGATAGTTTAGAGACCGTGGTCGTAATCGTGGGAGTTAAAAGGGTGAAAGAGGGGGCTACAGATCAAATCTGATGACAACAGAGAATGAGGGAGAGAAAGGGGTGATCTTTACCGATAATGATCACGAGCTTCTAGAGATGTTGAAGAGAAAACAGAGAGCAACAAGTAATGTGACTAAGGATGCATCCACCTTATCGACATCAAAAGGGAACATTGCTACTTACACTAAGGCAAAGGTACTCATCATACAAATGCTCTTGCCTCCATATCCTCCATAAGACAATTAGAATGGATAGTAGATTCTGGTGCATCTCGACATGTGACAGGTAACGTTAGTGAGTTCGCTTCCTATACTCATCTAATAGTTTCAGAGAGCATTCAAAACACTAATTGTACAATACAGTTTGTGGTTGGTAAGAGTACAGTGAGATGTACCAATTCTATAAATTTGTTCAATATTTTGCATGCTTCTTTCTTTTTAGTGAACATTTTATCCATGTCATTACTCTTCAATTAAACGTGTTGTTTCCTTTGATAATCCTGAAGTGATCTTTCAAGAGAAGTGAACTGGCCGGAGATTGGGACTGGCATGTGGCATAGTGGACTCTGGTTTTGGGTAGAGGGGGGATGGACTTGGCACTGGCATCCATGGTATAAAGAGTATTGGAGTAGGAGGATCTAGGAGAAATGCAGAGGATGTGTTGCTGCTACATCACAGGAACATGAGACGCCCTTTGTTTAGTCTTTTGAGTCATTCGTGATTGTTTTTGCATGAAAAGTCAAATAAACAAAAACTTGTGTTTGATGCATGTGAGTTTGGTAAGCATACCAGAAACTCTTATGTCAATTCTAGTAAAAGGAGTTCTTGTGCTTTTGATATAGTGCATTCAGATGTATGGGGACCTTATTCTACAATTTCGATGAATGACTATAAACATTTTGTGACTTTTATTGGTTGTTTTTCTCGTGTTAATTGGTTATATCTGATAAGAAACAAAAGTGATTATTTGTTTTAAAAACTTTCACAAGGGAATTAAGATTCGATACGGTGCAGTGGTGAAGGTATTAAGGTCTGATATGGGACAGAGTATACTAATAAGGCATTTGGGGAGAATATGTTAGCCCAGGGGATACAGCATCAAATCACATGTTCATAGACATCGAGACAAAACAGAGTAACAAAACGAAAGAACAGACACCTTCTAGAGATAATTCGAAGCATGATGATCTCGATGAATATCCCAAAGCACTTGTGGGGGCAAGCAGTTTTGACAGCCGCTCAATTGATCAATAGAATACTTTCAAGAGTGTCGAAGTGGCAATTTTCTTGTGAGTTGTTGAAATGAGATAATGGCGAGATCCTCTCATTGAGGTATTTGGTTGTGTATGTTTCGTGAAGGACAATAAACCATCAATAAGGAACTGGATCTAAGAGCTGTGAAGTACGTTTTTGTGGGTTATTCTGCTACTTAGAAGTTTTATTTTTTGTTTGAGCCCAATAGAGAAAAGAATTTGTGAGTATAGATATCAATTTTAGAAAATTCAAACCATACTATTCCTTGAAGGCGACCTCAACCTTTGGTTACTAGTCAGATAATAGAGTTATTAGTCGAGAGGGGAGAGTAGTGATGGTGAGAGATTGGTAGATGTGGGAACGATGTCTTGTCCCATTATGTGGGAAGGCTTGTCCCATTATGTGGGAAGGAGGAAGGATCAAAAGAGGAAGAGTCGATCCCTGAGGAAAATGAGCCTGAAAGGATGAAATTCAAGCTCAAAGGGACCTAAGGGTGTATATAATGAAAAAACAAAATAAGGGAACAGTGACTCCCGTGCCACTCACGCCAACAAGCCCCGTATCTTGGTCTAACCCAACTCTTAAGACACCTATATCATCCACCTCATAATCCGATTACACGGGTGGATATGATTCCTCTCCCTTTTTCTCCCACTCTCATGACTTTAAGGATGACCTCTCGCAGAAATGCAGGTCATTCCCATGATTGTTTCAGTTTCTCACATGACATTGCTCAGTTTGTCTCATACATGATTGTTTCAGTTTCTCACATGACATTGCTAAGTTTGTCTCATACTATAACAAATCACCTATATATGGGACATTCATTGCATCTTTGGACAGTCTCTATATCCAAGTGTTGGCAGATAGCTAAGGAGGATCCAAAGTAAAAAGTTATTGTATTGGAGGAATTTGATGCTCTTGATAAGAACAAGAAGTGGGAGCTCACATTGCTACCAACGGGAAAAAAGGCAGCGGGTGCAAATGGCACTTCACAGTGAAACATAACTCAGAATAAAAGATTGATCGCTACAAAGCACGGTTTGTGGCCAAAGAATATAGTTGGCTATGATGAGAAATTTGCATCAGTGGCAAAGATAAGTACAATCAAGACACTTGTCAATTTGGTTGTGAATGGTGGATGAATGTTACACCAACTGTATGTGAAAAATGCATTCTTCATGGGGATCTGCTAAAGGAGGTATAAATTGAGATACCCCTAGGTTTTGACACGAACCAAACATTAGGCAAGGTATGTAGAGTAAGGAAGTCATTGTACGGTTTGAAACAGTCTCCTCAAGCTTGGTTTGATAGGTTCAGGGGAGCAATGGTAGGCACACAGTATTCCTTCAACAACATGGTTGTCACATTATTATTCTTGTTGTGTATGTGGATGAAATGATTGCATTGGTGATGATGAGGGAGAGATTACATAGCTAAAAACAAGTCTGGGCAAAGAGTTTGAGGTGAAGAACCAGGGACAACTTAGATACTTTCTTGGCATTGAGGTGGCTCATGAAGCAGAGGGGATTGTCTATCTCAAAGGAAATATGTGCTAGACTTGCTCACAGACAGGCATGTTAGGATGCAAACCTGCAATTTCAACAATTGATCAGAGGGGAAAATTGAGTGCAGAGACAGGAGAGCTTATTGATCGTGAGAGGTACAAGAAGTTGGTAGGCCGCCTCATCTATCTGAGTCACACCTGTCCAGACATCATTTGTAGTAAGCATGGCGAGTCTCTATATGCATGATCCTAGGAAGGGTCACATGGATGCACTGTATCAGATTCTAAGGTACCTGATGAGTTCACCGGGGAAGGGGTTGATCTTAAAAAAAACTGAGCATTTAGGCATTGAGGGCTACTGTGACTCTGGTTAGGCTAGTCGTGTTGATGACAGGAGGTCCACATCAGAACACAACATGTTTGTAGAAGGAAATTTGGTCTCTTAGAAGAACAAGCAGTCGGTAGTTGTGAGGTCAACGACTGAGGCAGAATACAGGGGTCATGGCCTTGAGAGTTGATGAAATGTTACGATTGAGAGCTCTATTGATAGAGCCTAATGTGGACCAATGAGCTCAAATGAAGTTGAGGTGCGACAACAGGTCAACAATCAGCATTGTCAACAACTCGGTGCAACGCGATAGAACCAAGCATGTGGAGATTGATAAGTTCTTCATCAAGGAGAAGTTGAATAGTGGACTACTGGAGATAAGTCATGTAACTACTAGAGAGCAAGTAGCTGACCGCTTCACCAAGGGACTTAGCTCATTAGATCTATCTAGGTTATGTGACAAGAGGGACATAGTGAATATCTTTTGCCTATCTTGAGGGGGAGCGTTGAGAATTTTATATAGTTTAGGGTCCTATTTGTAAATAAAAAATATAGAAGATGTCAAGGGTTGTATTTGTGTAGAAATTTGTAAGACCATATATAAGCCAAAGTCCTTCATGAATAATAGAGATTTCTTTGAGCAAAAACATTTCAATTAGAGAAGACAATAGTTGTAATATGAGAATACTTTTACCTACCTCTTTTACTAAAAAATTTTGACAAAATTATTACAGTATACCGACTCAGCCATATTGCCAAAGTATGAAGCTAAAGAATGCCAAAAAACAGTGTTGTGCATTCTAATTCTTGAGTCACTAGGGACGGATGTAAATATGGAATTTATTGTAGGTCTCCCAAACACAACAGCATAAATAGTTTATTATACTGGTGGTAGTTTGTTTACCAAAAATGGTGCACGTTCTTCAATTCAACAAGATTATGATGGCCCGCACATTATCAACCTTTACTTCTATGAAATAGTGCTTGACATGGTCCCAAATCTATTGCTTCAAATCATGATGTTCAATTATACAGTTATTTTTAAATGACAATATAGTAAAAAATAAAAAATAAACTTTAATTTAGCTTGGCTGCTCATCCGCAAATAAATAAGCCAGCTTGAATGCTGTCAAACGCAAAAAAAAAAGCAATTTATAATACCCAAAATCAAGAAAAGGTAAAATCAAAATTACTCTTAATAATTCATACCCCAATTTCTGCACATTCTGAAAATGATAAAAAATATTTTGATAGAAGTCAACATTTTATTTCGATATGTGTGTGTGTGTGTGTGTGTTAACTTCAATTGCAGAAGATGCTGAATGAAGATTATATTGTTTTCCTCAACTACATGAGAATCAGAAGAATAATATGGAAATAATTAAGAGGCTGGCAAGGAACCAGCTAAAATCAATGGAAAAACAGCTCCCAAATCAAACCAAATGCCAAATGAGACATTACAAACATGCATAACTTCAAAGATTACATGAATAAAAGAATACAGTTAAACCCAAATTTATGTGATGCGAAGTGACCAAGTAGCTAGCTAAGATGATGAAAAGAGGGCTCCCAAATAGAACCAAATAGCAACTAAGGAAAATTTCAAGGATTTGACGACTAATTAAAAAAAAACGTTGTTATAATGGAGCTATGTCCAAATCTGTGTCAATTCAAAAATTAACAGAACTGACCATACCTGACTACAGAAGAAAAATTAGATTATATGTTAGAAGTTTTCCACTTATTCGTACCGAATCTCTCAAACCTGAGAGTAGTAGTTCAACTATCTCTTCTACGATTTCTGGAACTTCAATATCGTCTTCTCCAAGGATTTCTATACTTGACATGTCAGTGAGATGGACAACTTGTAAACCATTGCTACAGGGATTACTTGTTTCAGTTGCATTCAGAAGAATATTTTGCCCAAGTGAGCTAGTGCTTGCCTGCACAAGAATCATGTACTTTACTGAAAAAAGTCTTCATTTTCAAAATACCAATGTAAGGTATTCCTCAAAAAGATGAAACTGAACTGAGTCTGAGCTCAAGATGAGATGACTGCACCTTATAGCGCCATGCCATGGAGCGATGGGGCAAACATGTAAGCCCAATACGTTGTGATAACTTGATAATATGCTTTCGAAGCAAAGTGTTCCGAGCAGCCACAGCAGACTTCATTAAGTGGGAAATGTTGGTCCAGGTTTTATCGACTGCTTCAAGCAGAATTTTCCGATGCCCAACCTGCACGAGGAAAAATAAAGCAAGGCTTTTTTTTTTAATTAGGGACTAGAACTTAAAATTAAATGTAGGATGGATGTCTGTTTAAAATCAAAATATAGCATAAATTTCAAAAAATAATTAAGTTTCCTTACAAAACTAAAGGCAATTGACAAGTCTATTTTGCCTTGCTGCATAAAAACAAGGAGCAGATCCGCTCCAACCGCCTTATTGCTCCAAAATACAAGAAGAGAAATGGAAATGTAAATTTTGATGTAAATCTTGGTGGTTATCCTCATCAAAGGCCGCCAAGCAATTATCTATTAAAATTTTATTTTTCTTTTTTTAGTCATTTTATTTTGTATTTTTTCTAAGAAACAACAAGTGATAATGGTGAGAAAGAGTTGTATTTTATTCTCTGTTTAAGTTAGTTCCTATGGTTTTAAATGGTTTTAATCTTGAGTCAGCTTGGTTAACTTCTACGGTAGGTTATTCAAATATGTGAATACTGTAGTTCGAGTAGAGTTTTCTGCTATCTGTATTTATTTCCATGGGACCATGGTTGTTGCTTTATTCTGGATGTTTTTCATCGAATAGTGCAAATTTGTCATAACTGGATTTCAGCATTGAGTTTGCTTGTCAGTGGCGGTGGATATTTGACAAGTTAACCCTTCTTGTAGGTAAGTGTACACGAAGTTATGAGATTTTCCTTAACCCTGCAGATTTGCGAGTTTTGTTTCCACGTTGGAGTTGTAAGTTGTTATTACTTATTACAGTAGGTGTGTTAGTGCACTTTTTGAGCCTCTATTATACTCGCGTGATTTTCATATCCGTGGCTGGACTAGTTTAGTGTGCATCTTTAGTCGGATTGGGAATGGAAGCAGTGCAATGGCGCCATTTACATTGGTGCATTTGGTTGGACATAAAATTAAATCAGAAATTTATTCTCATCTCTTTGGGATTATATTAAACCTGAATTAAGATTGTATGCCAACATGAACTCCAAGCAGAAATATTTAGGAGTTACAAAAATTTATTCTCATCTCTTTGCGGCCATCAATGCGTTCAGAGCCGAACACGGATGGGAACCCATGTTTCCCGCGATAGTGGGATCAGATCGTGTGTGATTCATGATAGTTTCCCCGATAAGCATGAACCGAGCGGGTTTCGTCTCGTCTGCGCCGAAACAAGGATTTATTGCCAATTGTTGAAGTTGGTTCTTGTGAGGCCTAAATTTCTTCTATTCCTAAATTAGAATTAGGATTTTTTTTTTTACCTGAGAGACTATTTTTATGTTATTATTTTATGGTGTTAGAGACTTTTATTATAGTGTTTTGTGTTTTGGAGAGTTCATTCTTTGCTTTATGCTCTTTAAAGTGTTATATATTTTCCTTTTGCAATTGGTGCATCTGTATCTTACCCAGGAATAATTGATGGACCCTCCTGAACGTCTGTATATCATCATTTTGTGGTTCCCTCCATTGTTTCAACTGGGGCAGCCATTGAATGATGCTTATCCCCTTCCAAATGTTGCCAACCTCACATATTATAATTCATTTGCTATTCCACAACCAACTCCTCTCTAATTCTATCTCCAAAACACCTCCTAAGAGCACTAGAACAACATCAATTGGTATCAGAGCCTGACAAACCCTAAATTTTTAGGGGTTTGTCCTTCCTACACCTAGAATCCACACAACCAAACCTACCACCGCACCCAAAAAAAAGAAAAATTCTCACATCATCAACTTAGCCCCAACCCAAAACTTTCATTGGAGAACATACATCACATTTTCAAGTAGAAACCCTCAATGAGGTGTCAGGAGCTCACTATGCATAAAATGCAAAGAAAAGCCTTCTAACTTCAACAAAGATTTGTTAGCTTTGAGAGAAGACAAACCGATGAGGTCACCCACAACTACAACAGTGATTCGCCAGATCGAGGGGAGGAAGTCAATCCCTTCCAGCGGGTAGTTTTCAGTGATGAAAAAGCAATACGTCGGCGATTTAGTATGGAAAATCAGGGTACAAGCTAGGACCTTGGAGTGATGTTAGATTTACCGAACATTGATTATTGCATGAATATGGACAAGTGTAACAAGTCTTTGAATACAAAGACATCTGTATGAAAGACATCTGTATGAATTGAGGGTAAAGATAATCGTCATCAAGTTAAAGAAAACTACATCTCTATGGTGGGAAAATTTGAAACGCCTACGCCAACGAGAGGGAAAAAGTTAAATCACAATCTAGTCCAAGATAAAAAGGGAGAAGCAACGTAGGTATCTACTAGTATATGACAACATATTCTTGAGACTTCATCACTTACTAACAAAGGCGTGTAGGGTGCTGGCTGAACCGGCCATGTGTTGGATCGGCCGGCATTCTAAGGGGCGGGAATTACCACCACTTCCCCCTCTCCTTTCCTATTCCACTTCATTCAATAAAGAGTAGAGCTGACTGAACCGGCCATGTGTTGGATCGGCCGACATTCTAAGGGGCGGGAATTACCACCACTTCCCGCTCTCCTTTCCTATTCCACTTCATTCAATAAAGAGTTCTCCTTCCTATTGCATTGCATATCTTATCTACCACCTTCCAATTCTATTCTTTTCCAAATTCCAATCCCTTCCAAATCATAGTGCCAGAATCCATCATATATATGATGTGTTTGCCTAGGGTTAACTAGTTTTAGTTGATTACTGATTTTTGGTTGTTGCTTTTAAAGCATTCTTCTCTTTTGATTGTTGTATCTGACAGCGAGCAGATGCTCCAGCTGTAACTCGACCAAGGTGGTGACCGTCTCGAAGGATCTAGGTGGTGCTCCGGTTGTAGCTCGACCTCGCTGAAATATTTATCTTTGCAACTCCCTTATGCCGCATACCAACCCCTCTTCTAACAGCCGCAAGATCTTCCCTACTACCCTTCCAACAGGCCACACCTCCCCCAGCACTTTTCGGCAATCCCCAGACTCCCCTGCTCCCTTCCAGCATGTCGCACCACCTCAAGCCCCTCCCAGATTGCCTCCAGACTTCCATGCTCCCTTTCAGCAGGCTGCACCCCTTCCAGCCTCTCCCAGGATTATCGTTGGACTCCCACTCTCCTTGTCAGCATGCTGCATCACCTCCAGCTTCTCCCAGGATTGCCTCCTAACTTCCTTGCTCCCTTCTAGTAGTCCGCCTCCCTTTCAGTACCACTCTAGGTTGCCTTCAAACGTCCCTGATCACTCCAACATCGCCAGCCAGCTTCCAACAACCTTCCACCACCACTGCTCTCTGCACTCTCCAGACCCACCGACACCTACTGTTGTGCACCCTGCTAGTAGCCAAACATTATTTTGGCCTCCTCCGGCACTACCGCGCCCCTTCCTTTCTCGTCGGACCTGCCGCCCTTCACAAGGGAGAGTCATTTATGTATTTCCTACCGTTTTATTTCGAGTTGTTTAGTCTTATTTGAGGAGCCATCCTTGTTAGTTGATAGTTTGCATGTTGGTGTTATTTTATGTTGAGAGTCGTCGTTGTAACTTTTTGAATTCAACAATAAAATATTTCGTCGTCTGGTCGTGATTTGAGTGGACTCCAGTATCATTTGTTATTAGAACTAGTTCAACCCTAGCCCTATCCTAAGGTTCCCTAACATCAGCTCTACCCAAGCCACCAAAAGAAAAATTATTTCCCTAATTTTTTTTCCTTGTTTTTCTTCTTTATTCTCTTCTCTTTCTTTACTTTCCTACCATCCAAACTCCTTCCAAGCCAAACCCTACTCATACCGCCACGGAGATACGTATCTGGCCCAATTCAGGACCAGATACAATTAAAGATTCGTTGCATGCAACAGAGACTGTCAGAATCGGACGACAAGACCCAGAGAAGATTACCCTCGACTCCGATTGAGAGAGTCGAAGGGGAGACAAGGATGAAGAATTGAATCCGTTTTACAGAGAAGATAACAACGACGAGGAATACTGACCACGTCGCTTCAGAATTCAATATCAAAAGAGAAAGAGAGAGGAGCCCACATATGGAGGACAAAAGGACTATGGTCTCAAAGTGGATTTGCCAGAGTTTAATGGAGCATGAATCCGGTTGATATTGTCGATTGGCTACAATTAGTGGAGTGAATTTTTGAATATAAGTATGTGTCTAAGGATAAAAAGTTGACCGCCATCAAGTTAAAAAAGAGAGGCTCTTTGTGGTGGGAGAACTTACAGACACAGGAAAAGTGAAGATAGTGATAAGATCACCAAGTGGTAGAAGATAAAGAAAGCGATGCAGAGGAAATACCTCCCACCTCATTATCACCGGGATATGTTTATGAGGCTCCACCATCTGCAGCCGAGAAACCTATCAGTAGAGGAGTTCACGATGCAGGTTGATCAGTTGCAGATGAGCTGTGATTAGGTCGAGCCAAAGGAACA
>NW_018164854.1:633094-644368 GCF_001263595.1 Phalaenopsis equestris
AACTTATAAAAGCAGGACTTGCATTACAGCATTGAACTTATAGAAAGATGGTCAAACCTTGAATATTGAAGCCAGTGCCTCCACGATGCCAAGTAATCTGAATTGGTTGATGTCATCCTCAGTCCAAGATAGCAGAAATTCAAACGTCCAGTCAAAGAAGCTGAAAATGAACAACGAGAACTACCTCAAAGATATGTAAAGCATATAATTTATTGATTTACACGTGCTGCTTATAGCAAGATAGATAACTAAACTTTACACAAAAATCTACTTGAAATAATGATTCATTAAATGCAATCACCAAACCATATTAAGAAAAACAAATATTATTGCTGGAAGCAAATAGACAATTACAATCAAACACGATTAGAGGGCTCGGTCGATTCATTAAATGCAATCAAAATAGTTGCCTCACTAAAATCATACCAAATAATTTAACAAGAACTTTGTAGTCCTGGTGATACCAGAGTTAACCCAAACCATATTAAGAAAAACAAATATTATTACTGGAAGCAAACAGACAATTACAATCAAACACGATTAGAGGGCTCGGTATGGTAGCGGCAAGGTAGGGGAAAAATTTTTAGGTTGTGGATGAAGAGTGGCAACGATTTTAAGTGGTTGGAACAGCAGGGTAGCAAGGGTCGGCAACCCAAACAGCAGTAGTTGGTTGTTTGGGGCAGCTGGACAGCAGAAAAATAGCAAGAGGGAGGCTTTGCGGCAATGACAACAAGCTGGAATGAGGGTGAACAACTGGCCGGGTGGTTGGAATAGTAGAAATAGCTCGGATGGTTGTTTCCAGGCGACAACAACTAGCGAGCAAGCCGGCTGTTTCGGGGTGAAGGTGTGTGACTACGGGGCAGCCAAAGGAAGATAGCCAAGGGCTGCAATAGCGAGAAGGATGGTTGGATAGCAAGGAACTGCAGGAAGACAACAACGGGACTAACGTTAAGGCGGTTGCAGCAAGAAGAGAGAAGTGGTAGAGAAGTCAGAGGGATGCGGGAAGGGGTAGGGAAGATAATCGTCATCTGAAAACCAAGATACAACCAGAGCACCACTTGAAACCTTAGGATATAGCCCTCAAAGGAAAAAAAAGAAGATGGCAGCTGTCCTATTGTAAAACACACAAAACTAACCCTAAAATATCAGAAATACAAACGTATAATAAAAGGATAAAGAGTAGTCCGGTCGATTTTTATAGCTCTATATAATAATTAATAACTACTTTTAAAAAATACCTAAACTTCTAAAATTCATAGGAACTAAATTAATTTACAAAAGTTAATGAAAATTTAACCATTGACTTATTAAATAGAGTAGAAAATTATAAAAATATTAAAAAAAGACAACTTTTTTAATTAAAATAATTTCTGAATTTCGAATACCTCAAAAATTAAATTAAATCTTCAATAAATCATAACTTAATAATTATAGTGTAAAAATTCTTGGAGTTTGCACAGTAGGCTCAAGATAATATTTTTAACCAATTGATAATTTTTTATATTTTTTTAAGATTATTTTTAATTTGAGTAATTAAAGGCTATTACATTAATTAATTAAAAAAAGAGAAATGAAATTTAGTCCAAAATGGTCCTCAATTTTCTAAAATTAATCTTTCAAACTCTAAGTGAGATAAGAATATAATTTGATGAATATTCAAGGTTGACTTTCCATGGTCTAACCTCAAATAAGTGAGCATTAAATCTTAACTAATATCAACTTGAAGAACATTAGCATAATCTCCCTAGTTGTCATAATCTCTTAAAATTGGCCTTAATTTTTTTCAATTATTTTTCAGGAATTCAAATTTCCTACCCTTAACTTAAAGTTCCATAACTTTTTTTTTGGAATTTGGAGTTGATGACTTAACATTTTAAGTAACTTGAATCTAAGTGAAGTAAAATTAGAAGAATCAATTAAAAGATGGATTAATAAAGCTCAAGTAAAAATACATAATGAAGCCACTCGTAGGTATTCAGAAAAATGCAGTTTATTTCCGCAAAATAAAGTGCTCTTCCTTGCTAGGATTAGAGAGTTGTGAATAGTGAGATCGACCTAATTGGGGTGGGTCTCACCCTTCACAACGCTCTTTATAACATCAATTAATATTAAATTGATTATAACTGCACAATATTTAAGTCATTTTAACTTTAACTACCGAATTGTAATAAGTTAAATTTCAACATGAACTATAACTTTAATGTATAGGCAAAAATGACTACCTCACGTACCACACTATTAGACATCTTTGATAGCTCACAAAACTAGATATTGTTTAGGATGATCGTACTTGTGGGTACTTTTCATTTCTTTATGAGCATCGATTGCATGCTTGAATTGGATGTGGATGATTTTTGTCTTTTGTCGTTGTAGATAGACATTTAGGCTGACTAACATTTAAATAAACAGCAACATGCTAGGAAAACCTTTACCCAAGGAGCTTGACACCAATTTTGTGGTGCTATGTCCAAATGATATATGTGTGATGTACATATTTATTATGGTTTTTATGTTAATATTTTTCGGCATGTGCCATAATAAACCTAGATTTTTCCCCCTTGAGTTTAGAGTTAGGATGGTCCTCGTTGGCTGGTTGGGATGCTCGATGTGTTTGAGATGAGGCTTGTTCAAAGAAAGTGTGGACGAACCTCAATAAGGAGACTGAGCATAGACGAAACCCAATAAGGTGACAGAGTGTGGAAGAACCCCAAAAAGCTGACAGAGAGAAGACGAACCTCAACCAAATGATGGACATCAAGAACAAGGGCAAACCTCAACAGAATGACGTGGCGAGGATGAACATCAAAAGGCAAGGATAAACCCCAATAAGGCGACGGAGCTAAAGAATGATCCTCAAATTACTAAAGCATAAATCAAAAGATGCCTAGAAAGCCAAGCCACCAACAGAATTTTAGTAGGTCCATGTCGGGCTGTATGAGGGGCAGATGCTTGGCTGCCCCATTTTCTTTTCTTTTTGTTGTGTGGTGGCCCTCAACAGCCTTCTTTTTAATATTTATTTATTTGGTTTGCTTTACCTGCTTTCCTGCATGCTTGCTTGTGTGTTAGAGATATCTATTTTTTTCCCAGGTTTCTTTCTGTGTTTGAGTGCCTAGTTAGGATTGAAATACATTAAGCTCTTAGGATGAGAGATTTTTCTACCCAACTCCAACTTTAACTCAATTTTTTTTTAAAATCACAACCCATAACCAAAATTTAAACATTATAACTCATAATTTAATAAAAATATCTCGTACCAATAGACATTGCATCATCAGCTTTTAATATTAATCAACTTATATAAAATCAATCAGAAAACTTAACGATTATGATTAACAATCCGTGCGTGATAGCATCATATTGCACTTTCTTTTGTCTCTTGGGGCATTCACTCATTGCACAGAAGAAGCGATCTGACCTGTGAGGATCACCGCCCTTAAGGAGTGAATCTGTTTTTCGTACAGATTAGCCTTAACGACTCTTCTAACATGCATCATATAAGGACTTGCATAACCCTTTAACAACTTATACTTCACAATCAGAGTCTCATTTATAATAAAAAAAATTATAATTAAATGAACTTTCATCGATCGATCGTATTTCGATTGATCGTATCGTCACTTTCAATTGGCTCTGTTGAGCCGACATTATCTTTGCATAAATAAAAAAATCTAAGTTTCAAAATGACAAAATATTTGAGTGAGGAACATACATTACCTGGGTTATTCAATCTTCAGGATCGGGTCGTAAGTCTTAATGCATCTAATATATTCTAATAACAATAGCCCACCACTCTTAATTTGAGTGTGACAGGAGAGTCGAGCTAGTTTTTATTCCTCCATAGGACTGCAACTTATAAATCTCATCCTTTTTAGTTAGGTTTGAGCTTCTACCTTATTGATAAAACTCACTTTAGCATAGGTTCTGAGGTATTTTCATCGGTCTTACCACGAAATTCACTTCTCTTAGGCTTTTTGATGGCTTCCGTTGAACATAAATCCTAAGTTTCAAAAATTTATTCAACTCATACAATAATTATTGCTTTACCTTCAAAATTATAAAGCCCAATCATATGATAGATTGGTATGACCACTAGGTCTCCCAGCATTCGGTGCTACATACTTTTCTTTCGTTGGCTTTCGATATTAATTGTTTATAATTTAAGCTATCCCACTTGAATTTCCAGATACCAATGTTAATATTCATTGTTGTACTCCGCACAATTATTGCATAAATCGAGAGTTTTCTTAGGATTTATTATTTCCTAAGATGTAATTAACTAAGATGGTTTGACTCTTTAGAGATACCAGACCCCAGAACTAAAATAAGCCCTATCATTTTAGGATAGAGGAAAAACTGATTTTTGCAGCCCCACGGAGTAGTGAAACAATCACTTTGAATGGGATCCATTATATAATAGTATTCTTGTCCCTCAAGGCAATATACTATTCATTGATATCATATTCGATCACAAGTGAGAAACTTCAAAACTGTTGTGCATGATCTTCTCTCCCACACCCTTTCCACGTGCAGACAGTTTTAATGTGCTCATTAGTATCCAACATGAATAAATGATTATCCAAAGAATATTAGCATGGCATGCTCCACAAATTTTTACTGCCCAAAGTAAACTTCAAGAGGATATAAGATGATTTAAAGATGACACGAATGATTCCCACCCTACAACCAAAGTGCATGCATGTGGCATGAAACACGTAATGTCCTTGGGCTGCTTATTAACCTGAAGCACGTCACTGGCAAAGTATGATAGCTATAAAGGATTTTATACTCAACCCTAACTGTTGCATCTGAATCTATAAGACGAGTGCACAATTCTCTCCTGTTCGCATACCATATCCACCTAGTAACTGTGTCTCCTGCCTATCATGTTACACCCATTTTCTTGCAAGTCGACTTTATTGTGTTTATTAAGCTAAACTAAACCCTAAGCCTCCTTTTTTTCTCTACATTGATATATTGTAAAAAATCAACTTATAGAGTGGCCTTCTATGTATTTTCTATGATGTATAATCACAAGCTAACAAAAGATTGCCCTGCATATTAGTAACGCCACAACTTTCAGTTTTCAATACAAACCTCCCTTCTCCTTTGCAAAAAATTTCTATTTCAAACCATTAATTGATCCAGTCGACAAGACCAACTAAATGCAAAACTAACATTTGAATTTGTACATCTGGTTTAATAATGAGAAATAAAGAAACAAGCAGTCCAACATGCCATCCCTGCTTCAGTATAACAGGCATGGATACATTGTTTGAAAGGCATAGGCTGTTTAGAGAAGACAAGTAAATAAATAATCATAAGAGACTAACAAAGCTAGCGAAGTGAGTGAACATGACAAAAGGTATGCTTTGTTACATCACCAAAAAAGAACATATGCGAACAAACTCAAAATTACTTTTTTTTTTCATCTTTTTTTAAGATTTATGTGCTTAACATACATTACTTCCAAGGAAAAAGTAATCTGATCCTAAGCAAAATATACAAAGGAGCAACTGTAGCAGCTTCTACGGATGAAACTGATGAATAGCTTCATGGACTACAAGGAAACAACGTTCCAATACAACAGAAATTAGACATATAGTTATACCCCTTCATTCTCTCAAGGTTTAGAGACTATTTTCATGTTCTAATAAACTTAACGTATCCATGGGCGCCTTAGCAAAACAACTCGAAGCATATCCAAATTTCAGTTGATAAGAATTCAACCAGTGTTGTTGCGGACACTACAAGTACAATGTCTAGCTGACACATTTAGGCTTTGCAAGATTTGAAGAATAAGTTGGATGCATACAGACAACAACTCAGACCACCAAAGAGTTATGTATGTAAATACAGAAGTTTAGGTGTGAGATATGTACATACATAAGAATTGTGTGCTGTATATGTAAATTTCCAATCAAATAAAATATTAATTCAACCTTACAAAAGCCGTTGACATGTCTGGGCGGGTTAGAAACCTTGATAGCACAAGTCCTGCGAACCTCCGCATAGGACCAGAACTTGATAGGTGATCCTTGGAAATTTCAAGTATCTTGAGTACCAGTGGTGATGGTTCACCAACCCCCAATTGATTTCTGTTTGCAATGCTAGAGTCTACAGATGAGATATCAAAAGGAATCAATACAAGTATGTAAAGCCATAAGAGAGCTACACATTTTGTCTCCATTTCTCCAGTACTTTCTTGTCTTAAAGATGTAAGTGAATTTCCATTATGACAGTTCTCCAGAAGAGTGGCAGCTATCTCAAAATCAGAAACTTGATGAGGAAAGAATCGAATAATGTGCTTGTACCCACAAACGGTAACCAGTGAATATATAATAATGCATATAGGCTTTATGGTAACAAGAACTTCATAAGTACCATCCCTCAGCTGCATTGATTTAGAGTGCACTAGGGACATTAGTGGGTTTACAATGCTCTCCAAGTAAGGCTCGAGCAGCTGACCCTGCTCTTGATACTTGTCAATCTGTTAATACAGACAAAAGGTATTTCCTCAACCAATAATGAAGACAGAAATTTATCTCAAAGTAATACATGGAGTGAGCTATACATCACTAAGAAAGAACTCTTACTGTTGGTCAACTTTTAAAACAATAAAAAGATGAAATAAAAGGCCTTCCAGCTCCCCTGGAGACATATATATAGACAGCCATATTAAGAGAGAGTTTTTGGATAAACAGATTGTCTGCATGTGTATACTTGCTTCTTAGTTAGGAACAAAGTGATAACATGGCAACTTACATGTGCTCGTTATTTTTCGAGCATATAAGCACAAAACTCAATTAATGAGACTGTGTCAATGCAGTCCAATTACTTTTAGAAGACTGACTTAATGAGAAAAACATAATGAACATAAAATGGTCAATTTAAACTAAAGTCCTAATTTCACCATCTTATAAAACAATAAGACAAACTTTGCTTGAGAAATAAAGGAATTCATTTTAATGAGAAAATCACCTACTATGTTTTAATTATGAGAAACTTAAAGCGCTCAATTATTAGATATACTAAAAACTATATTTTCATCATAATACCAGAAGTTGATTTTAGAATAATGAATGATTAAACAATCGCCTATTTAAGGAACACAATTTCCAATAACCATATACACATTTCACCAAGTGCAAATCTTTAAAATGAAAGGAATCGCTACCGTAATACATGCAAATATTTTGCATTCTTTATATTCCCTTATAGACCTTGTTCATGATTATTAACAAGAGAATAAAAATCAGTTTCGTCGCATATTAATCTCTTTATTTCTTTGATACTCAAATCATAGTATTAGAACCTAAGTGAATCTATCACCGATCATTTTTTTAGATTGACGCTGCTCCGGTAGATCCATCATATCTATTTACGCCAACCTTTTATGTCACTCGCTAGTAGATGATCGTTGATTTCATAATCTACTGTTTCATCTCTACTAGAACTATTTAGGACAATCTCCATTGATGGTATTGAGATCACCCGGCCTAATCTCTTTAATTATAACTACATCATCAGCCACGAAATCAAGAGCTTCGTCGCACTGCTCTCACAGGCCTACCGTACATAAGAATTCTCCAATTAAGTTCTCTCCAACTTTAGCAGCCAAATGACTTTCATACACACAGTCCTTGCATGTTTCATCTCATTAGGGTACCCAAGCCTCACGTCAGAGATGCTCTGTTCCCAATGTCACCCACTCGCTCATCTCCTCTTCTCCAAACCACTTGACCGACCTCATATACCCTAACCACAGTGACTAGAATTGTTAAGGCTGAGTTCTAATGGAAGTAGTTTCTCAAGTATCAAAACGACAATACTAGGAATTGAGGTCCATCTTCATAAGAAAGTTTGACTTTTTTTCCAAACACACATGCAACAAAGATCATGCCCACTATGATACAATCAACCTCCTTGTTCATCACCTCCTGAAAGCTTTTGAGGTTTGTCCATCAGTCGCTTCTTCCTATTCCAATTGTACTATTGCTAACACTCACTAACATGGAAATGGGAGCTTCCCGCACATTTTTGCCACACCTGCACATTTTTGCGACCCCTGCTACAGTACCACGAACTGTAGCAGGAGTCGGGGCTGGAACAAGTCTAGAAAGGTGAGTCAGGTGAGTCCACCCTTCCTTCCCGTTTATTTCCATCGACAAGTCTAGAAAGGTGAGTCCACCCTTCCTTCCCGTTTATTTCCATCCTACATGGAGTGGGGTCCACTCCTATTTACCCTAAATTCATAAATGTGTTGTTTTTATGTTTTAGGGTAACTTTTTCTTTGTGTTATGTCAGGAAAGCCATCGGTGTCCAGGTATTCCCCTCTAAGGTTGTATCTGAAAGCGAGCGATGCTCCGGTTGTATCTCATTTTGAGTTAGTGACTCTCCTCCAAGGGTCGAGTGGAGCTCCAGTAGTTTCTCGCTCCCGAGGTGGTGTTTATTCTAATCCAATTCCTCTGCATCCCTCCCACTTCACTACAACGCATTCCACCTTGTTGCAACCATCCAGATTGCCACCTCCCGACAGTCTTTCTTCATTTCTTGTTATCCCGTAGGGGTGTAAACGAGCCGAACACGAGCGAGTTCAGACTCAGCTTGCTAAAAAATATCATTGTTCATATTCAGCTCGTTTATATTTCGAAAAGAAAACTGTGTTTGTACTCGTCTCGTTTACTTAGCAAGCCGAACTTGATACGTTAGATGTAAACGAGCCGAACACGAGCGAGTTCAGGCTCAGCTTGCTAAAAAATATCATTGTTCATATTTATATTTCGAAAAGAAAACTGTGTTTGTACTCATCTCGTTTACTTAGCAAGCCGAACTTGATACGTTAGCGAACAAAAAGTCGTTTTGACAACCCTAGTCACACAGCCGTAAAATATTAAGGGTTGGGGCAAAATTTAAATTTTATTATTTATATGAAAATATCATTTAAATATAATTTAATGTTTTTAATTAATACTTTTAATTGATTATAAATCTTGTAGCCTTATAGTCAATTTAATTTTTTTTTAAAGTACTACACATCAACATATATATATATATATATAGCAAAAGCCCAAAGGCTAATATATTAAAGAGAAAAAAATACAGATGGGTTGAATGAGAGGGCCTAAAAGAAGACCCAACTCACACAATATAACGCACAGAACTCCAAATAAAGCAAAGATGCAAAAGGATAAAAAACCAAAAAGCCACCAACGATCGCAAAAGTACTAGAGACGTCTCACTTTATTCCTTCATCTGCCTCTAGTTTTCGGAAAGGACCCAGCTAACAGATTGGTAAGATGCGTACCATTACCCGAAGTAACCAAAGTATCGTTCATCAGATTCCTAAGCTCAAGTAGTTTTTCATTCTTCTTCTTCTTTCTGGATGTGTAGACTTGTCATTCCTCATCCGAGGATTGACTCATCTGATCAATAGATTGGATTGTTTCAAAGGTGGTCGGACAGGTGTGTAGGCTGTTGCACATCATGATCCCCATGAGGCTGAGTAACATTAACATTTTGCTCGACCTGATGAGGCGGTGGGGGAGGAGGTCATATAGATAGAAATATTCTCACATGTAATATCAGTGATAGGTTTTAGAGCAGGTGGGGTCTGAAGAATCTCCCTCGTCCCCATGATTGGAGGTTCCAATCAAAGATGGGGGAGCAACGACATTGTGTGAAGACTGAATGGTTGACATATTGTCTGCGATGATAGTGATATCTTCAGATAGTGACATCTTCAAGAGTATCATTTTGATGATTAATAATGTCAATAACTTGGGGCTGAACATGGGAGTTGGATTCTCTGCCACCGGCGAAGCGCTTTGCTTTTTTGGTCTGAGTTGGGGGTATAGATGGTGGCATTGCTGAACATGAGGAGTTGGATTCTCTGCCACCGACGAAGCGCTTTGCTTTTTTGGTCTGAGTTGGGGGTATGGATAGTGGCATTGAGAACTAGAGTGACAGTTCGAACAATAAGAATGAAAAAACTCAATCACTACCTTTTGTCAATATTCATGGTGTTGTGTGTCCAACCAAATCTCCTCAGATGCGGATAAAGTGACGTCTCTTTCAACAAATACTCTGGCTTCAAATGGACGGGAAATATTAAAAGTAAGAATGTCTGTTTTAAGTGGTTTACCATAAGCTGAGATAATAGAGTACAACACTTTTTGAGTGAAATAATGAAATTTCAAACCAGGGAGACGAATCCAAACCGAAATGATTGGTGGTTCCATCTGTGGGTCAAAATCCACAGACCATTTCAGAATTTTCATTGTCCTGTTATCAATCTAGATAATCCTTCTAACAAATAAACATGTGTAATCTTCTTCATTATTAAGTTGAATAAGAGTGAATCTTCTTCATTATTAAGTTAAATAAGAGTGTCTTCCATCTAAAAGTCTAATTTTTCACTCCCCAACAAGGTGCATAAGCTCAAATTGTTTACGAATCAGCTCCATTTTGAGATGACTATACAAAAACTTTCCGATCAAATTCAGACGATAGGAGGAAGCAAGTTGAATACCTTTTCAGCTTCTGTAAAAAAAGATGGCAGGTTTCTCATTCTTCCTACCGGGTTTTTTGATGTCCTCCTCCCACTCAAACGAATGAGGAAAAGAGCAGGATTTAGGTGTACCTGAGGCTTGGGCACCCACAATGGCGGCAACATACGATCTGTCTGAAGTCATCCCAAATGATGGAAGTGCAAAAAGTAAATTACGAAACCAAACAGGGAACAAGGAGCAGAGGAAAGCTCCTGGAGGAAAGCTCCTCTATGTGTTGTGCTGCAGACGGAAAGAACCAGATAGCGACAGCTAAGAGACGCCCTGAGCGTGACTTCTCGGGATGATAACGAGCCGCAAAAGCCCGCAGCAAGTGAGAGCCGCAGCGAACCTCAAGAGCCACAGTGAGTGAGAGTCGCTGTATCGGGAGGACGAAACCCGACGCCCCCGAGCCAGACGACCTGTTGAGAGAGTCGAAGTGGGACAACGAAACAGAGCCGCTGTAGAAAGACTGGCGACGAAGACGAGACAGTTCGACGAAAATGCAATGAATCAGAAAAACGAGGGATCGCCATAGGCGAACCCTAGCAGAGCGAGGAGGTTGTGTGAGAGAGAGAGAGAGTGTGCAAGCCCCGACAAATTGGTGGCGGCTTTGGCATAAAACCCTCGGGTTTGGGGTTCGAATCCCAGCCCTTACAAGCAGATTCAAATTCGCACATGAGTTGGAAGGGGAGTCCGCCCGTCGGTGAGTTTTTAATATATATATATA